>NW_020328868.1:0-32765 GCF_001858045.2 Oreochromis niloticus | reverse complement strand
TTCTTACTTTTCTTAGTTTCTTACTTTCTTAGTTTCTTCTTACTTGTTTTTCTTTGTTCCTTTCTCTTTCTCTTGTTTTTCTCTTTGTCTTATTGTTTTTCTTTCTTTACATTTCTCTTTGTTTCATGGCACCCCCTACTTGGTTTTTGACATCCCGTCCTGTTTTGTGTCTCTGTTTCTTTAGTTTTTTCTATTTTTCTTCTTGTCTTTAAGTTCTCTGTTTGTTTTTATGCACCCCTGCTTGGTTTATTGACATATCCGTCCTTTGTTATTCATTTTCTGTTCTTTGTTTTCTCACTTTTTGTCCTCTTTGTCTTTTGTCTTATACTTGTCTTTCTGTCTTTCCTTTTCTGACATTCTTGTCTTTCTGTGTTCTTTAGTTTTTCTTAGGGACCTCCCTGGTTAGGGTAGGGTTTTGAGTAGTGGGCAGGGGCACCCCCAACCCCACGAGGCACTGGCTGGTTAGGTGTGGGTAAGAACAGGCCACCAGCAAGCTGGGAAGCCTGACATGCACGGCCATCGATGGGCTGGGTGGTGGTGTCCCTGCCCTGGTTCAAAAATTACCATTTCTAGGTTTAGTGCACTTCATTGGGCCTTCGCGACGTTCGGCGTAGTTTCGCCTTCCTCAGGCTGGCCCAATGTGTTTCTGTTTGTCTTCTGTTTGCCTCTCTTGGCTTTATACTGTTAGTTGACTCCTCCCTCTTTTAGGTTTTCTATTGTGCTTTTCAAAAATTCTTTCTTAGTTTCTAACTTTCTTAGTTTCTTACTTGTTTTTCTTACTTTTCTTAGTTTCTTATTTTTCTTACTTTTCTTAGTTTCTTACTTTCTTAGTTTCTTCTTACTTGTTTTCTTTGTTCCTTTCTCTATTTCTCTTGTTTTCTCTTTGTCTTATTTGTTTTCTTTCTTACATTCTCGTTTCATGCACCTACTTGGTTTTTGACATCCGTCCGTTTTGTTGTCTCTGTTTCTCTAGTTATTTTTCTATTTTTTTCTTGTCTTTAATTCTCTGTTTGTTTTTATGGCACCCCTGCTTGGTTATTGACATATCCGTCTTTTATTCATTTTCTGTTCTTGTTTTTCTCACTTTTTGTCCTCTTTGTTTGTCTTATACTTGTCTTTCTGTCTTTCTCTTTTCTGACATTCTTGTCTTTCTGTGTTCGTTTTCTTAGGGACCTCCCTGGTTAGGGTTAGGGTTTGAGTGTGGGCAGGGGCACCCCCAACCCCACGAGGCACTGGCTGTTAGGTGTGGTAAAACAGGCCACCAGCAAGCTGGGAAGCCTGACATGCACGGGCATCGATGGGCTGGGTGGTTGTCCTGCCTGGTTCAAAATTACCCATTTTCTAGGGTTTAGTGCACTTCATTGGCCTTCGCGACGTTTCGGCGTAGTTTCGCCTTCCTCAGGCTGGCCCAATGTGTTTCTGTTGTCTTCTGTTCTGCCTCTTGGCTTTATACTGTTAGTTGACTCCTCCCTCTTTTAGGTTTTCTTTGTGCTTTTCAAAAATTCTTTCTTAGTTTCTAACTTTTCTAGTTTCTTACTTGTTTTCTTACTTTTCTTAGTTTCTTACTTGTTTTTCTTACTTTTCTTAGTTTCTTACTTTTTTAGTTCTTTACTTGTTTTTTTGTTCCTTTCTCTATTTCTCTTGTTTTTCTCTTTGCTATTTGTTTCTTTCTTTACATTTCTCTTTGTTTCATGGCACCCCCTACTTGGTTTTTGAATCCGTCTGTTTTGTGTCTCTGTTTCTCTTAGTTATTTTTCTATTTTTCTTCTCTTGTCTTTAAGTTCTCTGTTTGTTTTTATGGCACCCCTGCTTGGTTTATTGACATATCCGTCCTTTGTTATTCTTTTCTGTTCTTTGTTTTTCTCACTTTTTGTCCTCTTTGTCTTTTGTCTTATACTGTCTTTCTGTCTTTCTCTTTTCTGACATTCTTGTCTTGTTGTTCTTTAGTTTTTCTTAGGGACCTCCCTGGTTAGGGTTAGGTTTGAGTGTGGGGGCACCCCCAACCCACGGGCACTGGCTGTTAGGTGTGGTAAGAAACAGGCCACCAGCAAGCTGGGAAGCCTGACATGCACGGGCCATCGATGGGCTGGGTGGTGGTGTCCCTGCCCTGGTTCAAAAAATTACCCTTTCTAGGGTAGTGCACTTCATTGGGCCTTCGCGACGTTTCGGCGTAGTTTCGCCTTCCTCAGGCTGGCCAATGTTTTCTGTTTGTCTTCTGTTCTGCCTTCTTGGCTTTTATACTGTTAGTGACTCCTCCTCTTTTAGGTTTTTCTATTTGTGCTTTTCAAAAATTCTTTCTTAGTTTCTAACTTTTCTTGTTTCTTACTTGTTTCTTACTTTTCTTAGTTTTCTTTTCTTAGTTTCTTCTTACTTGTTTTCTTTGTTCCTTTCTCTATTTCTCTTGTTTTTCTCTTGTCTTATTTGTTTTTCTTTCTTTACATTTCTTTGTTTCATGGCACCCCTACTTGGTTTTTGACATCCCGTCCTGTTTGTGTCTCTGTTTCTCTTAGTTTTTTTCTATTTTCTTTCTTGTCTTTAAGTTCTCTGTTTGTTTTATGGCACCCCCTGTGGTTTATTGACATATCCGTCCTTTGTTATTCATTTTTCTGTTTTTGTTTTTCTCACTTTTGTCCTCTTTGTCTTTTGTCTTATACTTGTCTTTCTGTCTTTCTCTTTTCTGACATTCTTGTCTTTCTGTGTTCTTTAGTTTTTCTTAGGGACCTCCTGGTTAGGGTTGGGTTTGAGTAGTGGGCAGGGGCACCCCAACCCCACGAGGCACTGGCTGGTTAGGTGTGGTAAGAAACAGGCCACCAGCAAGGGGAAGCCTGACATGCACGGGCCATCGATGGGGCTGGGTGGTGGTGTCCCTGCCCTGGTTCAAAAAATTACCCATTTCTAGGTTTTAGTGCACTTCATTGGCCTTCGCGACGTTCGGCGTAGTTTCGCCTTCCTCAGGCTGGCCAATGTGTTTCTGTTTGTCTTCTGTTCTGCCTCTCTTGGCTTTTTACTGTTAGTTGACCCTCCTCTTTTAGGTTTTCTATTGTGCTTTCAAAATTCTTTTAGTTTCTAACTTTCTTAGTTTCTTACTTTTTTCTTACTTTTCTTAGTTTCTTACTTTTCTTAGTTTCTTCTTACTTGTTTTTCTTTGTTCTTTCTCTATTTCTCTTGTTTTTCTCTTTGTCTTATTTGTTTTTCTTTCTTTACATTTCTCTTGTTTCATGGCACCCCTACTTGGTTTTTGACATCCCGTCCTGTTTTGTGTCTCTGTTTCTCTTAGTTATTTTTCTATTTTCTTCTCTTGTCTTAAGTTCTCTGTTTGTTTTTATGGCACCCCTGCTTGTTTATTGACATATCGTCCTTTGTTATTCATTTTTCTGTTCTTTGTTTTTCTCACTTTTTGTCCTCTTTGTCTTTTGTCTTATACTTGTCTTTCTGTCTTTCTCTTTTCTGACTCTGTCTTTCTGTGTTCTTTAGTTTTTCTTAGGGACCTCCCTGGTTAGGGTTTAGGGTTGAGTAGTGGGCAGGGGCACCCCAACCCACGAGGCACTGGCTGGTTAGGTGTGGTAAGAAACAGGCACCAGCAAGCTGGGAAGCCTGACATGCACGGGCCATCGATGGGGCTGGGTGGTGGTGTCCCTGCCCTGGTTCAAAAAATTACCCATTTCTAGGTTAGTGCACTTCATTGGGCCTTCGCGACGTTTCGGCGTAGTTTCGCCTTCCTCAGGCTGGCCCAATGTGTTTCTGTTTGTCTTCTGTTCTGCTCTCTTGGCTTTTATACTGTTAGTTGACTCCTCCTCTTTTAGGTTTTCTATTTGTGCTTTTCAAAAATTCTTTCTTAGTTTCTAACTTTCTTATTTCTTACTTGTTTTCTTATTCTTAGTTTCTTACTTGTTTCTTACTTTTCTTAGTTTCTTACTTTTCTTAGTTTCTTCTTACTTGTTTTTCTGTTCCTTCTCTATTTCTCTTTTTCTCTTTGTCTTATTTGTTTTTCTTTCTTTACATTTCTCTTTGTTTCATGGCACCCCCTACTTGGTTTTTGACATCCCGTCCTGTTTTGTGTCTCTGTTTCTCTTAGTTATTTTCTATTTTTCTTCTCTTGTCTTTAAGTTCTCTGTTGTTTTATGGCACCCCTGCTTGGTTTATTGACATATCCGTCCTTTGTTATTCATTTTTCTGTTCTTTGTTTTTCTCACTTTTTGTCCTCTTTGTCTTTTGTCTTATACTTGTCTTTCTGTCTTTCTCTTTTCTGACATTCTTGTCTTTCTGTGTTCTTTAGTTTTTCTTAGGGACCTCCCTGGTTAGGTTAGGGTTTGAGTAGTGGGCAGGGGCACCCCAACCCCACGAGGCACTGGCTGGTTAGGTGTGGTAAGAAACAGGCCACCAGCAAGCTGGGAAGCCTGACATGCACGGGCCATCGATGGGCTGGGTGGTGGTGTCCCTGCCCTGGTTCAAAAAATTACCCATTTCTAGGGTTTAGTGCACTTCATTGGGCCTTCGCGACGTTTCGGCGTAGTTTCGCCTTCCTCAGGCTGGCCCAATGTGTGTTTTGTCTTCTGTTCTGCCTCTCTTGGCTTTTATACTGTTAGTTGACTCCTCCCTCTTTTAGGTTTTCTATTTGTGCTTTTCAAAATTCTTTCTTAGTTTCTAACTTTTCTTAGTTTCTTACTTGTTTTCTTACTTTCTTAGTTTCTTACTTGTTTTTCTTACTTTTCTTAGTTTCTTACTTTTCTTAGTTTCTTCTTACTTGTTTTCTTTGTTCCTTTCTCTATTTCTTGTTTTCTCTTTGTCTTATTTGTTTTTCTTTACTTTCTCTTTGTTTCATGGCACCCCTACTTGGTTTTTGACATCCCGTCCTTTTGTGTCTCTGTTTCTCTTAGTTATTTTTCTATTTTTCTTCTCTTGTCTTTAAGTTCTCTGTTTGTTTTATGGCACCCCTGCTTGGTTTATTGACATATCCGTCCTTTGTTATTCATTTTCTGTTCTTTGTTTTTCTCACTTTTTGTCCTCTTTGTCTTTTGTCTTATACTTGTCTTTCTGTCTTTCTTTTTCTGACATTCTTGTCTTTCTGTGTTCTTTAGTTTTTCTTAGGGACCTCCCTGGTTAGGGTTAGGGTTTGTAGTGGGCAGGGGCCCCCAACCCCACGAGGCACTGGCTGGTTAGGTGTGGGTAAGAAACAGGCCACCAGCAAGCTGGGAAGCCTGACATGCACGGGCCATCGATGGGCTGGGTGGTGGTGTCCTGCCCTGGTTCAAAAATTACCATTTCTAGGGTTTAGTGCACTTCATTGGGCCTTCGCGACGTTTCGGCGTAGTTTCGCCTTCCTCAGGCTGGCCCAATGTGTTTCTGTTTGTCTTCTGTTCTGCCTCTCTTGGCTTTTATACTGTTAGTTGACTCCTCCCTCTTTAGGTTTTCTATTTGTGCTTTTCAAAAATTCTTTCTTAGTTTCTAACTTTTCTTAGTTTCTTACTTGTTTTTCTTACTTTTCTTAGTTTCTTACTTGTTTTCTTACTTTTCTTAGTTTCTTACTTTTCTTAGTTTCTTCTTACTTGTTTTCTTTGTTCCTTTCTCTATTTCTCTTGTTTTTCTTTGTCTATTTGTTTTTCTTTCTTTACATTTCTCTTTGTTTCATGGCACCCCTACTTGGTTTTTGACATCCCGTCCTGTTTTGTGTCTCTGTTTCTCTTAGTTATTTTTCTATTTTTCTTCTCTTGTCTTTAAGTTCTCTGTTTGTTTTTATGGCCCCCTGCTTGGTTTATTGACATATCCGTCCTTTGTTATTCATTTTTCTGTTCTTTGTTTTCTCACTTTTGTCCTCTTTGTCTTTTGTCTTATACTTGTCTTTCTGTCTTCTCTTTTCTGACATTCTTGTCTTTCTGTGTTCTTTAGTTTTTCTTAGGGACCTCCCTGGTTAGGGTTAGGGTTTGAGTAGTGGGCAGGGGCACCCCCAACCCCACGAGGCACTGGCTGGTTAGGTGTGGGTAAGAAACAGGCCACCAGCAAGCTGGGAAGCCTGACATGCACGGGCCATCGATGGGCTGGTGGTGGTGTCCCTGCCCTGGTTCAAAAAATTACCCATTTCTAGGGTTTAGTGCACTTCATTGGGCCTTCGCGACGTTTCGGCGTAGTTTCGCCTTCCTCAGGCTGGCCCAATGTGTTTCTGTTTGTCTTCTGTTCTGCCTCTCTTGGCTTTTATACTGTTAGTTGACTCCTCCCTCTTTTAGGTTTTCTATTTGTGCTTTTCAAAAATTCTTTCTTAGTTTCTAACTTTCTTAGTTTCTTACTTGTTTTTCTTACTTTTCTTAGTTTCTTACTTGTTTTCTTACTTTTCTTAGTTTCTTACTTTTCTTAGTTTCTTCTTACTTGTTTTTCTTTGTTCCTTTCTCTATTTCTCTTGTTTTTCTCTTTGTCTTATTTGTTTTTCTTTCTTTACATTTCTCTTTGTTTCATGGCACCCCTACTTGGTTTTTGACATCCCGTCCTGTTTTGTGTCTCTGTTTCTCTTAGTTATTTTTCTATTTTTCTTCTCTTGTCTTTAAGTTCTCTGTTTGTTTTTATGGCACCCCTGCTTGGTTTATTGACATATCCGTCCTTTGTTATTCATTTTTCTGTTCTTTGTTTTTCTCACTTTTTGTCCCTTTGTCTTTGTCTATACTTGTCTTTCTGTCTTTCTCTTTTCGACATTCTTGTCTTTCTGTGTTCTTTAGTTTTCTTAGGGACCTCCCTGGTTAGGGTTAGGGTTTGAGTAGTGGCAGGGGCACCCCCAACCCCACGAGGCACTGGCTGGTTAGGTGTGGGTAAGAAACAGGCCACCAGCAAGCTGGGAAGCCTGACATGCACGGGCCATCGATGGGGCTGGGTGGTGGTGTCCCTGCCCTGGTTCAAAAAATTACCCATTTCTAGGGTTTAGTGCACTTCATTGGGCCTTCGCGACGTTTCGGCGTAGTTCGCCTTCCTCAGGCTGGCCCAATGTGTTTCTGTTTGTCTTCTGTTCTGCCTCTCTGGCTTTTATACTGTTAGTTGACTCCCCCTCTTTTAGGTTTTCTATTTGTGCTTTTCAAAAATTCTTTCTTAGTTTCTAACTTTTCTTAGTTTCTTACTTGTTTTTCTACTTTCTTAGTTCTTACTTGTTTTTCTTACTTTCTTAGTTTCTTACTTTCTTAGTTTCTTCTTACTTGTTTTCTTTGTTCCTTTCTCTATTTCTCTTGTTTTTCTCTTTGTCTTATTTGTTTTTCTTCTTTACATTTCTCTTTGTTTCATGGCACCCCCTACTTGGTTTTTGACATCCCGTCCTGTTTTGTGTCTCTGTTTCTCTTAGTTATTTTCTATTTTCTTCTCTTGTCTTTAAGTTCTCTGTTTGTTTTTATGGCACCCCCTGCTTGGTTTATTGACATATCCGTCCTTTGTTATTCATTTTTCTGTTCTTTGTTTTTCTCACTTTTGTCCTCTTTGTCTTTTGTCTTATACTTGTCTTCTGTCTTTCTCTTTCTGACATTCTTGTCTTTCTGTGTTCTTTAGTTTTTCTTAGGGACCTCCCTGGTTAGGGTTAGGGTTTGAGTAGTGGGCAGGGGCACCCCCAACCCCACGAGGCACTGGCTGGTTAGGTGTGGGTAAGAAACAGGCCACCAGCAAGCTGGGAAGCCTGACATGCACGGGCCATCGATGGGGCTGGGTGGTGGTGTCCCTGCCCTGGTTCAAAAATTACCCATTTCTAGGGTTTAGTGCACTTCATTGGGCCTTCGCGACGTTTCGGCGTAGTTTCGCCTTCCTCAGGCTGGCCCAATGTGTTTCTGTTTGTCTCTGTTCTGCCTCTCTTGGCTTTTATACTGTTAGTTGACTCTCCCTCTTTTAGGTTTCTATTTGTGCTTTTCAAAATTCTTTCTTAGTTTCTAACTTTCTTAGTTTCTTACTTGTTTTTCTTACTTTCTTAGTTTCTTACTTGTTTCTTACTTTCTTAGTTTCTTACTTTTTTAGTTTTCTTACTGTTTTCTTGTTCCTTTCTCTATTTCTCTGTTTTCTCTTTGTCTTATTGTTTTTCTTTCTTTACATTTCTCTTTGTTTCATGGCACCCCCTACTGGTTTTTGACATCCCGTCCTGTTTGTGTCTCTGTTTCTCTTAGTTATTTTTCTATTTTCTTCTCTTGTCTTTAAGTTCTCTGTTTGTTTTTATGGCACCCCCTGCTTGGTTTATTGACATATCCGTCCTTTGTTATTCATTTTCTGTTCTTTTTTTCTCACTTTTGTCTCTTTGTCTTTGTTATACTTGTCTTTCTGTCTTTCTCTTTTCTGACATTCTTGTCTTTCTGTGTTCTTTAGTTTTCTTAGGGACCTCCCTGGTTAGGGTTAGGGTTTGAGTAGTGGCAGGGGCACCCCCAACCCCACGAGGCACTGGCTGGTTAGGTGTGGGTAAGAAACAGGCCACCAGCAAGCTGGGAAGCCTGACATGCACGGGCCATCGATGGGGCTGGGTGGTGGTGTCCCTGCCCTGGTTCAAAAAATTACCCATTCTAGGGTTTAGTGCACTTCATTGGCCTTCGCGACGTTTCGGCGTAGTTTCGCCTTCCTCAGGCTGGCCCAATGTGTTCTGTTTGTCTTCTGTTCTGCTCTCTTGGCTTTTATACTGTTAGTTGACTCCTCCCTCTTTTAGGTTTCTATTGTGCTTTTCAAAATCTTCTTAGTTTCTAACTTTCTTAGTTTCTTACTTGTTTTCTTACTTTCTTAGTTTCTTACTTGTTTTTCTTACTTTCTTAGTTTCTACTTTCTTAGTTTCTTCTTACTTGTTTTTCTTTGTTCCTTTCTCTATTTCTCTTGTTTTTCTCTTTGTCTTATTTGTTTTCTTTCTTTACATTCTCTTTGTTTCATGGCACCCCCTACTTGGTTTTTGACATCCCGTCCTGTTTTGTGTCTCTGTTCTCTTAGTTATTTTTCTATTTTCTTCTCTTGTCTTTAAGTTCTCTGTTTGTTTTTATGGCACCCCCTGCTTGGTTTATGACATATCCGTCCTTTGTTATTCATTTTTCTGTTCTTTGTTTTTCTCACTTTTGTCCTCTTTGTCTTTTGTCTTATACTTGTCTTCTGTCTTTCTCTTTCTGACATTCTTGTCTTTCTGTGTTCTTTAGTTTTTCTTAGGGACCTCCCTGGTTAGGGTTAGGGTTTGAGTAGTGGGCAGGGGCACCCCAACCCCACGAGGCACTGGCTGGTTAGGTGTGGGTAAGAAACAGGCCACCAGCAAGCTGGGAAGCCTGACATGCACGGGCCATCGATGGGGCTGGGTGGTGGTGTCCCTGCCCTGGTTCAAAAAATTACCCATTTCTAGGGTTTAGTGCACTTCATTGGGCCTTCGCGACGTTTCGGCGTAGTTTCGCCTTCCTCAGGCTGGCCCAATGTGTTTCTGTTTGTCTTCTGTTCTGCCTCTCTTGGCTTTTATACTGTTAGTTGACTCCTCCCTCTTTTAGGTTTTCTATTTGTGCTTTTCAAAAATTCTTTCTTAGTTTCTAACTTTTCTTAGTTTCTTACTTGTTTTTCTTACTTTTCTTAGTTTCTTACTTGTTTTCTTACTTTTCTTAGTTTCTTACTTTTCTTAGTTTCTTCTTACTTGTTTTTCTTTGTTCCTTTCTCTATTTCTCTTGTTTTTCTCTTTGTCTTATTTGTTTTTCTTTCTTTACATTTCTCTTTGTTTCATGGCACCCCTACTTGGTTTTTGACATCCCGTCCTGTTTTGTGTCTCTGTTTCTCTTAGTTATTTTTCTATTTTTCTTCTCTTGTCTTTAAGTTCTCTGTTTGTTTTTATGGCACCCCCTGCTTGGTTTATTGACATATCCGTCCTTTGTTATTCATTTTTCTGTTCTTTGTTTTTCTCACTTTTGTCCTCTTTGTCTTTTGTCTTATACTTGTCTTTCTGTCTTTCTCTTTTCTGACATTCTTGTCTTTCTGTGTTCTTTAGTTTTTCTTAGGGACCTCCCTGGTTAGGGTTAGGGTTTGAGTAGTGGGCAGGGGCACCCCCAACCCCACGAGGCACTGGCTGGTTAGGTGTGGGTAAGAAACAGGCCACCAGCAAGCTGGGAAGCCTGACATGCACGGGCCATCGATGGGGCTGGGTGGTGGTGTCCCTGCCCTGGTTCAAAAAATTACCCATTTCTAGGGTTTAGTGCACTTCATTGGGCCTTCGCGACGTTTCGGCGTAGTTTCGCCTTCCTCAGGCTGGCCCAATGTGTTTCTGTTTGTCTTCTGTTCTGCCTCTCTTGGCTTTTATACTGTTAGTTGACTCCTCCCTCTTTTAGGTTTCTATTGTGCTTTCAAAAATTCTTTCTTAGTTTCTAACTTTCTTAGTTTCTTACTTGTTTTTCTTACTTTTCTTAGTTTCTTACTTGTTTTTCTTACTTTTCTTAGTTTCTTACTTTCTTAGTTTCTTCTTACTTGTTTTTCTTTGTTCCTTTCTCTATTTCTCTTGTTTTCTCTTTGTCTTATTTGTTTTTCTTTCTTTACATTTCTCTTTGTTTCATGGCACCCCTACTTGGTTTTGACATCCCGTCCTGTTTTGTGTCTCTGTTTCTCTTAGTTATTTTTCTATTTTTCTTCTCTTGTCTTTAAGTTCTCTGTTTGTTTTTATGGCACCCCCTGCTTGGTTTATTGACATATCCGTCCTTTGTTATTCATTTTCTGTTCTTTGTTTTTCTCACTTTTTGTCCTCTTTGTCTTTTGTCTTATACTTGTCTTTCTGTCTTTCTCTTTTCTGACATTCTTGTCTTTCTGTGTTCTTTAGTTTTTCTTAGGGACCTCCCTGGTTAGGGTTAGGGTTTGAGTAGTGGGCAGGGCACCCCAACCCCACGAGGCACTGGCTGGTTAGGTGTGGGTAAGAAACAGGCCACCAGCAAGCTGGGAAGCCTGACATGCACGGGCCATCGATGGGGCTGGGTGGTGGTGTCCCTGCCCTGGTTCAAAAAATTACCCATTTCTAGGGTTTAGTGCACTTCATTGGGCCTTCGCGACGTTTCGGCGTAGTTTCGCCTTCCTCAGGCTGGCCCAATGTGTTTCTGTTTGTCTTCTGTTCTGCCTCTCTGGCTTTTATACTGTTAGTTGACTCCTCCCTCTTTTAGGTTTTCTATTTGTGCTTTTCAAAAATTCTTTCTTAGTTTCTAACTTTTCTTAGTTTCTTACTTGTTTTTCTTACTTTTCTTAGTTTCTTACTTGTTTTTCTTACTTTTCTTAGTTTCTTACTTTTCTTAGTTTCTTCTTACTTGTTTTTCTTTGTTCCTTTCTCTATTTCTCTTGTTTTTCTCTTTGTCTTATTTGTTTTTCTTTCTTTACATTTCTCTTTGTTTCATGGCACCCCCTACTTGGTTTTTGACATCCCGTCCTGTTTTGTGTCTCTGTTTCTCTTAGTTATTTTTCTATTTTCTTCTCTTGTCTTTAAGTTCTCTGTTTGTTTTTATGGCACCCCCTGCTTGGTTTATTGACATATCCGTCCTTTGTTATTCATTTTTCTGTTCTTTGTTTTCTCACTTTTGTCCTCTTTGTCTTTTGTCTTATACTTGTCTTTCTGTCTTTCTCTTTTCTGACATTCTTGTCTTTCTGTGTTCTTTAGTTTTTCTTAGGGACCTCCCTGGTTAGGGTTAGGGTTTGAGTAGTGGGCAGGGGCACCCCCAACCCCACGAGGCACTGGCTGGTTAGGTGTGGGTAAGAAACAGGCCACCAGCAAGCTGGGAAGCCTGACATGCACGGGCCATCGATGGGGCTGGGTGGTGGTGTCCCTGCCCTGGTTCAAAAAATTACCCATTTCTAGGGTTTAGTGCACTTCATTGGGCCTTCGCGACGTTTCGGCGTAGTTTCGCCTTCCTCAGGCTGGCCCAATGTGTTTCTGTTTGTCTTCTGTTCTGCCTCTCTTGGCTTTTATACTGTTAGTTGACTCCTCCCTCTTTTAGGTTTTCTATTTGTGCTTTTCAAAAATTCTTTCTTAGTTTCTAACTTTTCTTAGTTTCTTACTTGTTTTTCTTACTTTTCTTAGTTTCTTACTTGTTTTCTTACTTTTCTTAGTTTCTTACTTTTCTTAGTTTCTTCTTACTTGTTTTTCTTTGTTCCTTTCTCTATTCTCTTGTTTTTCTCTTTGTCTTATTTGTTTTTCTTTCTTTACATTTCTCTTTGTTTCATGGCACCCCCTACTTGGTTTTTGACATCCCGTCCTGTTTTGTGTCTCTGTTTCTCTTAGTTATTAGGGGTTAGTTCTATTTTTCTTCTCTTGTCTTTAAGTTCTCTGTTTGTTTTTATGGCACCCCCTGCTTGGTTTATTGACATATCCGTCCTTTGTTATTCATTTTTCTGTTCTTTGTTTTTCTCACTTTTTGTCCTCTTTGTCTTTTGTCTTATACTTGTCTTTCTGTCTTTCTCTTTTCTGACATTCTTGTCTTTCTGTGTTCTTTAGTTTTTCTTAGGACCTCCCTGGTTAGGGTTAGGGTTTGAGTAGTGGGCAGGGGCACCCCCAACCCCACGAGGCACTGGCTGGTTAGGTGTGGGTAAGAAACAGGCCACCAGCAAGCTGGGAAGCCTGACATGCACGGGCCATCGATGGGGCTGGGTGGTGGTGTCCCTGCCCTGGTTCAAAAAATTACCCATTTCTAGGGTTTAGTGCACTTCATTGGGCCTTCGCGACGTTTCGGCGTAGTTTCGCCTTCCTCAGGCTGGCCCAATGTGTTTCTGTTTGTCTTCTGTTCTGCCTCTCTTGGCTTTTATACTGTTAGTTGACTCCTCCCTCTTTTAGGTTTTCTATTTGTGCTTTTCAAAAATTCTTTCTTAGTTTCTAACTTTTCTTAGTTTCTTACTTGTTTTTCTTACTTTTCTTAGTTTCTTACTTGTTTTTCTTACTTTTCTTAGTTTCTTACTTTTCTTAGTTTCTTCTTACTTGTTTTCTTTGTTCCTTTCTCTATTTCTCTTGTTTTTCTCTTTGTCTTATTTGTTTTCTTTCTTTACATTTCTCTTTGTTTCATGGCACCCCCTACTTGGTTTTTGACATCCCGTCCTGTTTTGTGTCTCTGTTTCTCTTAGTTATTTTTCTATTTTTCTTCTCTTGTCTTTAAGTTCTCTGTTTGTTTTTATGGCACCCCCTGCTTGGTTTATTGACATATCCGTCCTTTGTTATTCATTTTTCTGTTCTTTGTTTTTCTCACTTTTGTCCTCTTTGTCTTTTGTCTTATACTTGTCTTTCTGTCTTTCTCTTTTCTGACATTCTTGTCTTCTGTGTTCTTTAGTTTTTCTTAGGGACCTCCCTGGTTAGGGTTAGGGTTTGAGTAGTGGGCAGGGGCACCCCCAACCCACGAGGCACTGGCTGGTTAGGTGTGGGTAAGAAACAGGCCACCAGCAAGCTGGGAAGCCTGACATGCACGGGCCATCGATGGGGCTGGGTGGTGGTGTCCCTGCCCTGGTTCAAAAAATTACCCATTTCTAGGGTTTAGTGCACTTCATTGGGCCTTCGCGACGTTTCGGCGTAGTTTCGCCTTCCTCAGGCTGGCCCAATGTGTTTCTGTTTGTCTTCTGTTCTGCCTCTCTTGGCTTTTATACTGTTAGTTGACTCCTCCCTCTTTTAGGTTTTCTATTTGTGCTTTTCAAAATTCTTTCTTAGTTTCTAACTTTTCTTAGTTTCTTACTTGTTTTTCTTACTTTTCTTAGTTTCTTACTTGTTTTTCTTACTTTTCTTAGTTTCTTACTTTCTTAGTTTCTTCTTACTTGTTTTTCTTTGTTCCTTTCTCTATTTCTCTTGTTTTCTCTTTGTCTTATTTGTTTTCTTTCTTTACATTTCTCTTTGTTTCATGGCACCCCCTACTTGGTTTTTGACATCCCGTCCTGTTTTGTGTCTCTGTTTCTCTTAGTTATTTTTCTATTTTTCTTCTCTTGTCTTTAAGTTCTCTGTTTGTTTTTATGGCACCCCTCCTTGGTTTATTGACATATCCGTCCTTTGTTATTCATTTTTCTGTTCTTTGTTTTTCTCACTTTTTGTCCTCTTTGTCTTTTGTCTTATACTTGTCTTTCTGTCTTTCTCTTTTCTGACATTCTTGTCTTTCTGTGTTCTTTAGTTTTTCTTAGGGACCTCCCTGGTTAGGGTTAGGGTTTGAGTAGTGGGCAGGGGCACCCCCAACCCCACGAGGCACTGGCTGGTTAGGTGTGGGTAAGAAACAGGCCACCAGCAAGCTGGGAAGCCTGACATGCACGGGCCATCGATGGGGCTGGGTGGTGGTGTCCCTGCCCTGGTTCAAAAAATTACCCATTTCTAGGGTTTAGTGCACTTCATTGGGCCTTCGCGACGTTTCGGCGTAGTTTCGCCTTCCTCAGGCTGGCCCAATGTGTTTCTGTTTGTCTTCTGTTCTGCCTCTCTTGGCTTTTATACTGTTAGTTGACTCCTCCCTCTTTTAGGTTTTCTATTTGTGCTTTTCAAAAATTCTTTCTTAGTTTCTAACTTTTCTTAGTTTCTTACTTGTTTTTCTTACTTTTCTTAGTTTCTTACTTGTTTTTCTTACTTTTCTTAGTTTCTTACTTTTCTTAGTTTCTTCTTACTTGTTTTTCTTTGTTCCTTTCTCTATTTCTCTTGTTTTTCTCTTTGTCTTATTTGTTTTTCTTTCTTTACATTTCTCTTTGTTTCATGGCACCCCCTACTTGGTTTTTGACATCCCGTCCTGTTTTGTGTCTCTGTTTCTCTTAGTTATTTTTCTATTTTTCTTCTCTTGTCTTTAAGTTCTCTGTTTGTTTTTATGGCACCCCCTGCTTGGTTTATTGACATATCCGTCCTTTGTTATTCATTTTTCTGTTCTTTGTTTTTCTCACTTTTTGTCCTCTTTGTCTTTTGTCTTATACTTGTCTTTCTGTCTTTCTCTTTTCTGACATTCTTGTCTTTCTGTGTTCTTTAGTTTTTCTTAGGGACCTCCCTGGTTAGGGTTAGGGTTTGAGTAGTGGGCAGGGGCACCCCCAACCCCACGAGGCACTGGCTGGTTAGGTGTGGGTAAGAAACAGGCCACCAGCAAGCTGGGAAGCCTGACATGCACGGGCCATCGATGGGCTGGGTGGTGGTGTCCCTGCCCTGGTTCAAAAAATTACCCATTTCTAGGGTTTAGTGCACTTCATTGGGCCTTCGCGACGTTTCGGCGTAGTTTCGCCTTCCTCAGGCTGGCCCAATGTGTTTCTGTTTGTCTTCTGTTCTGCCTCTCTTGGCTTTTATACTGTTAGTTGACTCCTCCCTCTTTTAGGTTTTCTATTTGTGCTTTTCAAAAATTCTTTCTTAGTTTCTAACTTTTCTTAGTTTCTTACTTGTTTTTCTTACTTTTCTTAGTTTCTTACTTGTTTTTCTTACTTTTCTTAGTTTCTTACTTTTCTTAGTTTCTTCTTACTTGTTTTTCTTTGTTCCTTTCTCTATTTCTCTTGTTTTTCTCTTTGTCTTATTTGTTTTTCTTTCTTTACATTTCTCTTTGTTTCATGGCACCCCCTCTTGTCTTTAACATCCCGTCCTGTTTTGTGTCTCTGTTTCTCTTAGTTATTTTTCTATTTTTCTTCTCTTGTCTTTAAGTTCTCTGTTTGTTTTTATGGCACCCCCTGCTTGGTTTATTGACATATCCGTCCTTTGTTATTCATTTTTCTGTTCTTTGTTTTTCTCACTTTTTGTCCTCTTTGTCTTTTGTCTTATACTTGTCTTTCTGTCTTTCTCTTTTCTGACATTCTTGTCTTTCTGTGTTCTTTAGTTTTTCTTAGGGACCTCCCTGGTTAGGGTTAGGGTTTGAGTAGTGGGCAGGGGCACCCCCAACCCCACGAGGCACTGGCTGGTTAGGTGTGGGTAAGAAACAGGCCACCAGCAAGCTGGGAAGCCTGACATGCACGGGCCATCGATGGGGCTGGGTGGTGGTGTCCCTGCCCTGGTTCAAAAATTACCCATTTCTAGGGTTTAGTGCACTTCATTGGGCCTTCGCGACGTTTCGGCGTAGTTTCGCCTTCCTCAGGCTGGCCCAATGTGTTTCTGTTTGTCTTCTGTTCTGCCTCTCTTGGCTTTTATACTGTTAGTTGACTCCTCCCTCTTTTAGGTTTTCTATTTGTGCTTTTCAAAAATTCTTTCTTAGTTTCTAACTTTTCTTAGTTTCTTACTTGTTTTTCTTACTTTTCTTAGTTTCTTACTTGTTTTTCTTACTTTTCTTAGTTTCTTACTTTTCTTAGTTTCTTCTTACTTGTTTTTCTTTGTTCCTTTCTCTATTTCTCTTGTTTTTCTCTTTGTCTTATTTGTTTTTCTTTCTTTACATTTCTCTTTGTTTCATGGCACCCCCTACTTGGTTTTTGACATCCCGTCCTGTTTTGTGTCTCTGTTTCTCTTAGTTATTTTTCTATTTTTCTTCTCTTGTCTTTAAGTTCTCTGTTTGTTTTTATGGCACCCCCTGCTTGGTTTATTGACATATCCGTCCTTTGTTATTCATTTTTCTGTTCTTTGTTTTTCTCACTTTTTGTCCTCTTTGTCTTTTGTCTTATACTTGTCTTTCTGTCTTTCTCTTTTCTGACATTCTTGTCTTTCTGTGTTCTTTAGTTTTTCTTAGGGACCTCCCTGGTTAGGGTTAGGGTTTGAGTAGTGGGCAGGGGCACCCCCAACCCCACGAGGCACTGGCTGGTTAGGTGTGGGTAAGAAACAGGCCACCAGCAAGCTGGGAAGCCTGACATGCACGGGCCATCGATGGGGCTGGGTGGTGGTGTCCCTGCCCTGGTTCAAAAAATTACCCATTTCTAGGGTTTAGTGCACTTCATTGGGCCTTCGCGACGTTTCGGCGTAGTTTCGCCTTCCTCAGGCTGGCCCAATGTGTTTCTGTTTGTCTTCTGTTCTGCCTCTCTTGGCTTTTATACTGTTAGTTGACTCCTCCCTCTTTTAGGTTTTCTATTTGTGCTTTTCAAAAATTCTTTCTTAGTTTCTAACTTTTCTTAGTTTCTTACTTGTTTTTCTTACTTTTCTTAGTTTCTTACTTGTTTTTCTTACTTTTCTTAGTTTCTTACTTTTCTTAGTTTCTTCTTACTTGTTTTTCTTTGTTCCTTTCTCTATTTCTCTTGTTTTTCTCTTTGTCTTATTTGTTTTTCTTTCTTTACATTTCTCTTTGTTTCATGGCACCCCCTACTTGGTTTTTGACATCCCGTCCTGTTTTGTGTCTCTGTTTCTCTTAGTTATTTTTCTATTTTTCTTCTCTTGTCTTTAAGTTCTCTGTTTGTTTTTATGGCACCCCCTGCTTGGTTTATTGACATATCCGTCCTTTGTTATTCATTTTTCTGTTCTTTGTTTTTCTCACTTTTTGTCCTCTTTGTCTTTTGTCTTATACTTGTCTTTCTGTCTTTCTCTTTTCTGACATTCTTGTCTTTCTGTGTTCTTTAGTTTTTCTTAGGGACCTCCCTGGTTAGGGTTAGGGTTTGAGTAGTGGGCAGGGCACCCCCAACCCACGAGGCACTGGCTGGTTAGGTGTGGGTAAGAAACAGGCCACCAGCAAGCTGGGAAGCCTGACATGCACGGGCCATCGATGGGGCTGGGTGGTGGTGTCCCTGCCCTGGTTCAAAAAATTACCCATTTCTAGGGTTTAGTGCACTTCATTGGGCCTTCGCGACGTTTCGGCGTAGTTTCGCCTTCCTCAGGCTGGCCCAATGTGTTTCTGTTTGTCTTCTGTTCTGCCTCTCTTGGCTTTTATACTGTTAGTTGACTCCTCCCTCTTTTAGGTTTTCTATTTGTGCTTTTCAAAAATTCTTTCTTAGTTTCTAACTTTTCTTAGTTTCTTACTTGTTTTTCTTACTTTTCTTAGTTTCTTACTTGTTTTTCTTACTTTTCTTAGTTTCTTACTTTTCTTAGTTTCTTCTTACTTGTTTTTCTTTGTTCCTTTCTCTATTTCTCTTGTTTTTCTCTTTGTCTTATTTGTTTTTCTTTCTTTACATTTCTCTTTGTTTCATGGCACTTACTTGGTTTTTGACATCCCGTCCTGTTTTGTGTCTCTGTTTCTCTTAGTTATTTTTCTATTTTTCTTCTCTTGTCTTTAAGTTCTCTGTTTGTTTTTATGGCACCCCCTGCTTGGTTTATTGACATATCCGTCCTTTGTTATTCATTTTTCTGTTCTTTGTTTTTCTCACTTTTTGTCCTCTTTGTCTTTTGTCTTATACTTGTCTTTCTGTCTTTCTCTTTTCTGACATTCTTGTCTTTCTGTGTTCTTTAGTTTTTCTTAGGGACCTCCCTGGTTAGGGTTAGGGTTTGAGTAGTGGGCAGGGGCACCCCCAACCCCACGAGGCACTGGCTGGTTAGGTGTGGGTAAGAAACAGGCCACCAGCAAGCTGGGAAGCCTGACATGCACGGGCCATCGATGGGGCTGGGTGGTGGTGTCCCTGCCCTGGTTCAAAAAATTACCCATTTCTAGGGTTTAGTGCACTTCATTGGGCCTTCGCGACGTTTCGGCGTAGTTTCGCCTTCCTCAGGCTGGCCCAATGTGTTTCTGTTTGTCTTCTGTTCTGCCTCTCTTGGCTTTTATACTGTTAGTTGACTCCTCCCTCTTTTAGGTTTTCTATTTGTGCTTTTCAAAAATTCTTTCTTAGTTTCTAACTTTTCTTAGTTTCTTACTTGTTTTCTTACTTTTCTTAGTTTCTTACTTGTTTTTCTTACTTTTCTTAGTTTCTTACTTTTCTTAGTTTCTTCTTACTTGTTTTTCTTTGTTCCTTTCTCTATTTCTCTTGTTTTTCTCTTTGTCTTATTTGTTTTTCTTTCTTTACATTTCTCTTTGTTTCATGGCACCCCCTACTTGGTTTTTGACATCCCGTCCTGTTTTGTGTCTCTGTTTCTCTTAGTTATTTTTCTATTTTTCTTCTCTTGTCTTTAAGTTCTCTGTTTGTTTTTATGGCACCCCCTGCTTGGTTTATTGACATATCCGTCCTTTGTTATTCATTTTTCTGTTCTTTGTTTTTCTCACTTTTTGTCCTCTTTGTCTTTTGTCTTATACTTGTCTTTCTGTCTTTCTCTTTTCTGACATTCTTGTCTTTCTGTGTTCTTTAGTTTTTCTTAGGGACCTCCCTGGTTAGGGTTAGGGTTTGAGTAGTGGGCAGGGGCACCCCCAACCCACGAGGCACTGGCTGGTTAGGTGTGGGTAAGAAACAGGCCACCAGCAAGCTGGGAAGCCTGACATGCACGGGCCATCGATGGGGCTAGGGTTAGGGGGAGGAAAAGTGTTCCGGTCCCTGAAGGGACGCGGAGGTGCACGGTCCTTCCCTTGGGCCCTCCCGCTACTCCACTGCCTGTTACGGCCACCAGGCACTAAGCGCCGTCCCCGGTACCGTACAGGGATCCAATCCTGGTCATCCTCCAGGTAGACCATTTTTTCGTTTTTTTGTTGTGTTGTTTTTGTCTTGTCACTGGTGAAGCCTTTGTTATCTAATAATAAAATTGTGTGGATGATGCAGCCTTTGGTATTATAGTTTAATAAAATGTATGTGTTTGTTATTTATGAATGTAGGTATGAAGAGGAAAAGTGTTCCGGTCCCTGAAGGGACGCGGAGGTGCACGGTCCTTCCCTTGGGCCCTCCCGCTACTCCACTGCCTGTTACGGCCACCAGGCACTAAGCGCCGTCCCCGGTACCGCACAGGGATCCAATCCTGGTCCCCATCCAGGTAGACCATTTTGTGTTGTGTTGTGTTGTTTTGTCTTGTCTGTGATGAAGCCTTTGTTATCTAATAATAAAGTTTTGTGTGGATGATGCAGCCTTTGGTATTATAGTTTAATAAAATTTGTTTGTTTGTTATTTATGAATGTAAGTATGAATGATAACGTATCTAATTGATAGTGAAAAAAAATATATAAATGAAAAGAATGAAAAAAATTACTTTTTTTTAATGAAAATAAAAAATTAATTAATTTTTAATAAATTCAAAATAGGCCAATTATGAGTGTGCCCGGGGCAACGTTTCGACCCAACAGGGTCTTCTTCAGGCCAGGGCACACGCGGTACAAACAGAAAAACTGGCTGCTGTTAACAATCTGGAGATGTTGCTCCTTCGGCTGTCAGGGCAAGAATGAGGGTGTTCAGCACTCCTCCCCTTATATAGCCTCTGATGAACTAAACTGAAAATGCAGTTTTCAATGAACTGATGTTTGGAGTTTTTGCAGCCTTGCCTATAGTGATGAAAAAATACAAAAAATAGAAAATGTGCATATAATTGAGTAACACAAAATTGTTTTTAATGTTTTTTAATAGTTTTTAACCAACATAAAAGTTTTAAGTAAAACTTTGTTTTAAAGTGTTTTTAGTATTTTATGAACTGATTTTAAATATTTTTTTGTTGTTTTTTGATGGTTTTTAGTAATTTTTTTGTTGAGTTTTTATTTTTGGTGCTTTTAATTATATTTGTAATTATGAATTGTGCATGTTTTAAAGATACACAACGTTGTAAACAATAATAACAGGAAAAATTATTTTTAACTATTTACAGACAATATGAACCAATAGAAATGAAGTTTTTAATGTTTTTCAAGATATTTTATACTTTTTTTGTGTATTTTTTTGTGTATTTTTTATGTTTTTTGCAGTGATGTGTATTTTTATGTGTATTTTTTATGTTTTTTGCAGTGATGTGTATTTTTCAATGTGTTTTAAAATAATGTTAATGAACTATAAAACATGAGGGTTCCCCACGTGAGTGGGGGTTGGGGAATGAAAAGTAAAGACCCCCCTGGTTAGGGTTAGGGCTTGTGAACAGGGTTGGGGTTAGAAACAGAAGTTCAAAATGGTTAGGGTTAGGGCTTATAACTGGGTTGGGGTTAGAAATAAAGAAATCCAAACAGTTATGATTAGGGCTTAGGGTCGGGTTGGGGTCCAAATTAAATGAGGTTAGGGTTAGGAATGACCACGGGGTTTGGGATTGAATGTTGAGCAATCTGGATGGTTGCTATCAATTGTTCTTCATGTTCAATCCCCAAGGTTCTTTTGTGTTCAACCGATGGATCCATTGTCCCTCCCGTTTCTTTCTTTGTCCATCTGTCCAACCTGAGTTGCTCTGGATTCCAGCAACCCTCAGACTCTGCCAACCATGAGAAATAAAGTGTTTAACCAAAAGTGTGTGGACTTCTTTCTTGTGTCTGATATTGTATCTATGTTGTGTCATCCTGGTGGAGATCGAATTTTTGGTTTCGCCAACATATTGTCTCTCACACCGTGAACAAAAGATGATATACACACAATTGCAGGTCTGAGGTGTGAAAATTTGTGAAATTTTGTAAATAGTTTTGTTAATCCTGTTCTGAACGTACTCCAGTTTTACTAATGTATCTGATAGGATGTTGGTTTTGCGTTTTGGCTGAATGGGTGGCAGTTTTGCCCTGACTAAATAATCCCTTAGATTCTTGTTCCTACGGTACGCTGAGATCACCTGATGGTTATCCAAAAGTCCCGAATTCTCAATGATTTCCCGAAAGTTTTCTTTGATTTTGTTGTTGAGCAACCTACTAGTTGACGAGAAGGTCGTTATGAGTGGGATGAATTCCTTGTGTGATACGGGTTTCCGAGTCCGAAAGGTTCTGAGACAATGTCTGAGAAACGATCGACCGTAGCCTCTGTTTTTTAATGCGGCGAATAGTGTTTTTACTGCCCCCATGAAATCAGAGTCCTGTGTGCAGATTCGTTGAAACCTGATCAATTGTGACTTAATTAGTCCCTTGTAAGTGTGAGTGGGATGGAAGCTGCTCTTGAACAGTAGTGAATGTGTGTCCGTTTCTTTGAAAAAGACTTTGATGTCTAAATTTTGATCTCGTGGAAACGATTCCCCTTTGTAGACGGTGGTGTCTAAGAAATCAATGGAATTATGATCCAGCTTGTGTTTTAGTCTGATGGAGGGATCGTGAGTGTCTAATATCTGGATGAATTCCGCAAATTCCTCCTGTGAGTGGGTCCAGATCCCAAATATGTCATCCAGATATCTCACATAAAGAAAGGGTTTTTTGGGACACTTTCCTAGAGCAGCTTCCTCCCACTCCGCCATAAAAATGTTGGCGTAGGCAGGGGCAAACTTTTTGCCCATTGCCACCCCTTTGATTTGGAGAAAGAATTGATTATTAAATTCAAAATCATTTCTAGTTAAATTAATTTCCAATAGGGCTAATAATTGCCGGTCCGGTCTGTCTTGTTGGGGATACTTCTGAAATATGTTTTTAACTGCTGTCAATCCAGCTTTTGTGTCAATATTTGTGTAAAGACTGTCTATGTCAATCGTGAAAAATAATGAATTTCGTGGAACTTTTAAATTTTTAACCATGCCAATGAAATGGTAAGTATCCTTCACGTAGGATGAGTGTTTAACCGAAAGAGGATTCAAAAAATAATCTATGTATTCTGCCGTTTGATAGGTTTCGCTGCCACAATCGGAGACGATAGGTCGTCCGGGAGGTATCCTGAATGGAACTGTCCATTGTTCCGGATTCTTGTGAATCTTTGGGAGCATGTAAAACCTCCTGGGTCGGGGTTCTAGTTCTCCTTTTAAATATTGTTTTTGTTTCCAATTGATGAATTTGTTTTTATGTAGATCTTCCACAATTTCATATACTTTAGGGACTGTCTGTAAATAAATTGGTTGTTGTAATCTTTTGTAATATGTTTTGTCCTCCAACTGTCGGTTCGCTTCAAATATGTATTGCTCCCTGTCTAAAATAACGACTGCACTGCCTTTATCTGCCGGCTTGATGACTATGTGTTTGTTTGTTGCCAATTCCCTAAGTGCTTGTTGTTCAGCTTGTGATAAATTTGGTTTTTCTTGTTGTGATTTGAAATGTGTATTGAATTGTTTTAAATCTTGTTTGAGTAGGAAAAGAACTTCTGGGGCAATTTGTGTAAGGGTGGTACCCAATATGATGTTGGTGTGAACCGAGGTGGATCTCGATGTCTTCCCCTTCGAAAATACGCTGCCAATTTTAGCCGCCTGTGATAATTTTGAATATCCAATAGAAGTTGTACCTTTTGCTTTTTGTTCACGCCAAGCGTGGGAATGAAGGTCAACCCGCGGTTCAGTAGGTCTGCCTGTGAGCTAGTGAGGTTGAAATTGTTGGCCAACACCATCACATTGTTAACCAACTGGGGTCTAGCCCCACTATGCCCCTCCTCTGGAAGGCTTACGGGGCTTCCAAGTTTAAATAGGCGACCCAATGCCGGAACATGGCTCTAGCCGTTTCCCTGGTCCAATGCACATTATCCGACTCCGTGTGGAACGCTGAGTTCCTGAGTGCTGGGATAAACGGCTGGTTCCTGATCAGGTGGGCATTCAACATTTGCAGAGTGTTCCGTTCCATCAGGGGGAGACCAGGCGAGTAATTGATGACAGGAATCCAAATCTCTGCGTACGGGAAGTACTTTTTGGCAGCTCTGAATGCCCCCTGCATCTGTTTAATTGCCGTCTCTTTGGCTCTTTGTCCCCTGCAGTTGATGCCAAAGGCCAACACCAGCTTCTCCACAACCACCTGGCTTGTGGATTTGGCCATCAATGCCTGTGCATGACGAAAGTTGGCCCCCGGGTAACTATCAACCTGCAGGTCCGGGATAGAATATCCAGGGAACCTGGCAAGATTGGAGTCACCCAAGATCAGCCACTTCTTTCGCACACTCAGGCCCCAGTCAATCATTTTGCGCTCTGTTCTGACGTGTCTGGTTACTCTACAGATCTGTGGTTTTGGGGTGGAGGCCTGTAGGTTTGGTGACCCTTGACTGGGAGAAACTGCTCCCATCACATGTGACTGCTGTGCGTCCGGTTCTGCTTGTGAGGATTGCTCCATTGAGGTACTGAATACAGGAAGTGGAACCAGGATTTCACTCGTTCCCACATCCTGTCCTACCGCCTCATCAAGTATGGGACTATCATAAAGGCTAGGTGAGGCCCCCTGTCTCACCTGTTGGGGGGTACTGTGTCCCAAGTCCTCTACCTGGAGGAGGTCACCATCCTGTGAGATCACACATGCATTCCTCCTGCGTGGTGGTCTTTGCTCCCGAGGTTGTACAGGAGGTGGGGACTGGGAAGCAGGTGCAGCATGCACCATAACCTGCTCCGTCATCGTGGCAGCTGTGCGTGCTCCAGTGCGTTGAAGTGGGGCTTCCGCTTGTTCAGTGTCAGTGGTTTGTGTTGTGGATGTTTGTTGCTGTGCGTCACGTCTGTGTGTTGTGCGATCTCTGTCGCTAGACTCCTCTGTAGGAGCCTGCCTGTCATGTCGTGTTTGTTGATCAGTGTCCTTGTTTGTTCTTGCAGTGATCAAGGCTTCCGCATGATCCAGAACTTCCTGGGATATGCGGGGCAAATTGCGGCGAGCCCACCGTTTGGACACCTCAAACGCATCCTTCCAATCTGGGACCAAGTCTCCCTCCAAGTCATCCAACAGGGACTCAAGACTTGTGAGGTAGTGGTCCTCGAGCACAAGCAATGTCGTGTAGCCCCAATTCTTTGCATTCCCCTGTATAAGATCAAGTGTCTTAGAAGTAGGGGACGCGGGCTTGATCATTGAGCCCAAGATCTCAACCATCCGGGAGATCATCCTAGGGTGGGGTTTCCCTGGCTTAGGGGCCACATTTTGTAGGTGATGAACCATTTTAATCACCATGTGCATCTTTCGCACAAGTCTTCCAAATGCTGGGGGGGCTGGTTGCTGTCTCCCATAACCAGCTGTTCTGGGTTGCCACCGCCCAAACCTAGTGGCAGAGCCCCTGTCAAATCCCCGTGTGACTGCTGCATAAGACCGAGACTGCGGTCCATAGTAGCGGTTCGGACCAAAGGGAGGCACTGGCCGGTTAGGAAGAGGAAAAGTGTTCCGGTCCCTGAAGGGACGCGGAGGTGCACGGTCCTTCCCTTGGGCCCTCCCGCTACTCCACTGCCTGTTACGGCCACCAGGCACTAAGCGCCGTCCCCGGTACCGCACAGGGATCCAATCCTGGTCCCCATCCAGGTAGACCATTTTGTGTTGTGTTGTGTTGTTTTGTCTTGTCTGTGATGAAGCCTTTGTTATCTAATAATAAAGTTTTGTGTGGATGATGCAGCCTTTGGTATTATAGTTTAATAAAATTTGTTTGTTTGTTATTTATGAATGTAAGTATGAATGATAACGTATCTAATTGATAGTGAAAAAAAATATATAAATGAAAAGAATGAAAAAAATTACTTTTTTTTAATGAAAATAAAAAATTAATTAATTTTTAATAAATTCAAAATAGGCCAATTATGAGTGTGCCCGGGGCAACGTTTCGACCCAACAGGGTCTTCTTCAGGCCAGGGCACACGCGGTACAAACAGAAAAACTGGCTGCTGTTAACAATCTGGAGATGTTGCTCCTTCGGCTGTCAGGGCAAGAATGAGGGTGTTCAGCACTCCTCCCCTTATATAGCCTCTGATGAACTAAACTGAAAATGCAGTTTTCAATGAACTGATGTTTGGAGTTTTTGCAGCCTTGCCTATAGTGATGAAAAAATACAAAAAATAGAAAATGTGCATATAATTGAGTAACACAAAATTGTTTTTAATGTTTTTTAATAGTTTTTAACCAACATAAAAGTTTTAAGTAAAACTTTGTTTTAAAGTGTTTTTAGTATTTTATGAACTGATTTTAAATATTTTTTTGTTGTTTTTTGATGGTTTTTAGTAATTTTTTTGTTGAGTTTTTATTTTTGGTGCTTTTAATTATATTTGTAATTATGAATTGTGCATGTTTTAAAGATACACAACGTTGTAAACAATAATAACAGGAAAAATTATTTTTAACTATTTACAGACAATATGAACCAATAGAAATGAAGTTTTTAATGTTTTTCAAGATATTTTATACTTTTTTTGTGTATTTTTTTGTGTATTTTTTATGTTTTTTGCAGTGATGTGTATTTTTATGTGTATTTTTTATGTTTTTTGCAGTGATGTGTATTTTTCAATGTGTTTTAAAATAATGTTAATGAACTATAAAACATGAGGGTTCCCCACGTGAGTGGGGGTTGGGGAATGAAAAGTAAAGACCCCCCCTGGTTAGGGTTAGGGCTTGTGAACAGGGTTGGGGTTAGAAACAGAAGTTCAAAATGGTTAGGGTTAGGGCTTATAACTGGGTTGGGGTTAGAAATAAAGAAATCCAAACAGTTATGATTAGGGCTTAGGGTCGGGTTGGGTCGGGGGGTTAGGGGGTTAGGGGTTAGGGTTAGGGGGGTAGGGTTAGGGTTAGGGGTTAGGGTTAGGGTTAGGGGGTTAGGGTTAGGAGTGAGAAAAAGAACCTGTCCCTCTCAGAGTGGACAGGGTCACAGCAATCGAGTCCCTGTACGCACCCCAGGAGGAACAGAGCGTGCACGGGCCATCGCACCCGACGGTCCGCAGCCTCACATCCCTCTACCTCATAATTGTTCTTTTAATTTCCCAGGTAAGTGTTTCTTTTGCAGGTTTTTTCCTTTCAGGTAAGTATTTTTTTACTTTTTTTACAGGTAAGTATTTCTTTTTTGCAGGTTGTCAGATTTCGTGTCCGTTACTTTGGCTTATATCCAATAAAGATTTTTAATTCCAATTTGCCTTCTGTGTTTTTTGTTCAAATTTAGTTTTAAGTAATCTCCAATTTGAGTTTTTAATGAAAATCAATAAAACATGAATTAAAATATGAAATAAAATCCCCCAAAATAACAAACTAAAATAACAAACTAACATAAAGATGAAAAATTAAATGAGTATGCCCCTGTCGCGACGTTTCGAAGATGTTCCTCCTTCCTCAGGCGAGGGCATACTGAAGAGCTGTGTTTGAGCCTCCTATTTATACTCTCCCCTCTGATCCCGCCTCCTTTGGCATTTTTTTCGGCTTTCTTTTAAATTTCTTTTCAGCTTTTTGCTTTTCTCCAATTCTGCCAGACTTTTTGGCTCTCATCTTTCCCTTTTCTTCTTTCTCTCTTCATTTTCAGTCTTTTCCTCTTTTCCCTTTTGCTTTTCCCTTTTCATCATCCTTTTCTTCCCTTCTCTTGACCTCTGCCCTTTACCCTTCCTTTTGGCCTACATCTATCTCTTTCTCTTCCAATTCTTAGGTTCCATTAATGCCGACTTGGCTTTTTATAAACTCTCAACCCTTCTTGGGGAGGACTCTACCTACTTGGGGAGTAAACAATTTAGAAAGGTGATGTGACGTTGGGTTAGGCTTTAGGTTTCAGCTAGGGTTAGGATTACTTGGGTTTCAGAGCTAGTACTGGGTTCAGGTTTAAGATTTGATTCCAAAAATGAAGTAGAAGTGGGATTTTCAAATTGTGAAGTTTTTAGGGCCAGATTAGATCAGGGGGTAGGAAAAATAGGGCTAAATTCCAATTAGGGTTAGATTAATTTTAGATAAGCAAATTGGTTAGGGTTAGGGTTATAATTTGGGTAGGGCATAGATGCTAGATTTAGCTTAGCTAGGAGTGAGACCCAAAGACCAACCGGATCGAGGCGCTGGCTGGTTAGGAGTGAGAAAAAGAACCTGTCCCTCTCAGAGTGGACAGGGTCACAGCAATCGAGTCCCTGTACGCACCCCAGGAGGAACAGAGCGTGCACGGGCCATCGCACCCGACGGTCCGCAGCCTCACATCCCTCTACCTCATAATTGTTCTTTAATTTCCCAGGTAAGTGTTTCTTTTGCAGGTTTTTTCCTTTCAGGTAAGTATTTTTTTACTTTTTTTACAGGTAAGTATTTCTTTTTTGCAGGTTGTCAGATTTCGTGTCCGTTACTTTGGCTTATATCCAATAAAGATTTTTAATTCCAATTTGCCTTCTGTGTTTTTTGTTCAAATTTAGTTTTAAGTAATCTCCAATTTGAGTTTTTAATGAAAATCAATAAAACATGAATTAAAATATGAAATAAAATCCCCCAAAATAACAAACTAAAATAACAAACTAACATAAAGATGAAAAATTAAATGAGTATGCCCCTGTCGCGACGTTTCGAAGATGTTCCTCCTTCCTCAGGCGAGGGCATACTGAAGAGCTGTGTTTGAGCCTCCTATTTATACTCTCCCCTCTGATCCCGCCTCCTTTGGCATTTTTTTCGGCTTTCTTTTAAATTTCTTTTCAGCTTTTTGCTTTTCTCCAATTCTGCCAGACTTTTTGGCTCTCATCTTTCCCTTTTCTTCTTTCTCTCTTCATTTTCAGTCTTTTCCTCTTTTCCCTTTTGCTTTTCCCTTTTCATCATCCTTTTCTTCCCTTCTCTTGACCTCTGCCCTTTACCCTTCCTTTTGGCCTACATCTATCTCTTTCTCTTCCAATTCTTAGGTTCCATTAATGCCGACTTGGCTTTTTATAAACTCTCAACCCTTCTTGGGGAGGACTCTACCCTACTTGGGGAGTAAACAATTTAGAAAGGTGATGTGACGTTGGGTTAGGCTTTAGGTTTCAGCTAGGGTTAGGATTACTTGGGTTTCAGAGCTAGTACTGGGTTCAGGTTTAAGATTTGATTCCAAAAATGAAGTAGAAGTGGGATTTTCAAATTGTGAAGTTTTTAGGGCCAGATTAGATCAGGGGGTAGGAAAAATAGGGCTAAATTCCAATTAGGGTTAGATTAATTTTAGATAAGCAAATTGGTTAGGGTTAGGGTTATAATTTGGGTAGGGCATAGATGCTAGATTTAGCTTAGCTAGGAGTGAGACCCAAAGACCAACCGGATCGAGGCGCTGGCTGGTTAGGAGTGAGAAAAAGAACCTGTCCCTCTCAGAGTGGACAGGGTCACAGCAATCGAGTCCCTGTACGCACCCCAGGAGGAACAGAGCGTGCACGGGCCATCGCACCCGACGGTCCGCAGCCTCACATCCCTCTACCTCATAATTGTTCTTTTAATTTCCCAGGTAAGTGTTTCTTTTGCAGGTTTTTTCCTTTCAGGTAAGTATTTTTTTACTTTTTTTACAGGTAAGTATTTCTTTTTTGCAGGTTGTCAGATTTCGTGTCCGTTACTTTGGCTTATATCCAATAAAGATTTTTAATTCCAATTTGCCTTCTGTGTTTTTTGTTCAAATTTAGTTTTAAGTAATCTCCAATTTGAGTTTTAATGAAAATCAATAAAACATGAATTAAAATATGAAATAAAATCCCCCAAAATAACAAACTAAAATAACAAACTAACATAAAGATGAAAAATTAAATGAGTATGCCCCTGTCGCGACGTTTCGAAGATGTTCCTCCTTCCTCAGGCGAGGGCATACTGAAGAGCTGTGTTTGAGCCTCCTATTTATACTCTCCCCTCTGATCCCGCCTCCTTTGGCATTTTTTTCGGCTTTCTTTTAAATTTCTTTTCAGCTTTTTGCTTTTCTCCAATTCTGCCAGACTTTTGGCTCTCATCTTTCCCTTTTCTTCTTTCTCTCTTCATTTTCAGTCTTTTCCTCTTTCCCTTTTGCTTTTCCCTTTTCATCATCCTTTTCTTCCCTTCTCTTGACCTCTGCCCTTTACCCTTCCTTTTGGCCTACATCTATCTCTTTCTCTTCCAATTCTTAGGTTCCATTAATGCCGACTTGGCTTTTTATAAACTCTCAACCCTTCTTGGGGAGGACTCTACCCTACTTGGGGAGTAAACAATTTAGAAAGGTGATGTGACGTTGGGTTAGGCTTTAGGTTTCAGCTAGGGTTAGGATTACTTGGGTTTCAGAGCTAGTACTGGGTTCAGGTTTAAGATTTGATTCCAAAAATGAAGTAGAAGTGGGATTTTCAAATTGTGAAGTTTTTAGGGCCAGATTAGATCAGGGGGTAGGAAAAATAGGGCTAAATTCCAATTAGGGTTAGATTAATTTTAGATAAGCAAATTGGTTAGGGTTAGGGTTATAATTTGGGTAGGGCATAGATGCTAGATTTAGCTTAGCTAGGAGTGAGACCCAAAGACCAACCGGATCGAGGCGCTGGCTGGTTAGGAGTGAGAAAAAGAACCTGTCCCTCTCAGAGTGGACAGGGTCACAGCAATCGAGTCCCTGTACGCACCCCAGGAGGAACAGAGCGTGCACGGGCCATCGCACCCGACGGTCCGCAGCCTCACATCCCTCTACCTCATAATTGTTCTTTAATTTCCCAGGTAAGTGTTTCTTTGCAGGTTTTTTCCTTTCAGGTAAGTATTTTTTACTTTTTTACAGGTAAGTATTTCTTTTTTGCAGGTTGTCAGATTTCGTGTCCGTTACTTTGGCTTATATCCAATAAAGATTTTTAATTCCAATTTGCCTTCTGTGTTTTTTGTTCAAATTTAGTTTTAAGTAATCTCCAATTTGAGTTTTTAATGAAAATCAATAAAACATGAATTAAAATATGAAATAAAATCCCCCAAAATAACAAACTAAAATAACAAACTAACATAAAGATGAAAAATTAAATGAGTATGCCCCTGTCGCGACGTTTCGAAGATGTTCCTCCTTCCTCAGGCGAGGGCATACTGAAGAGCTGTGTTTGAGCCTCCTATTTATACTCTCCCTCTGATCCCGCCTCCTTTGGCATTTTTTTCGGCTTTCTTTTAAATTTCTTTCAGCTTTTTGCTTTTCTCCAATTCTGCCAGACTTTTTGGCTCTCATCTTTCCCTTTTCTTCTTTCTCTCTTCATTTTCAGTCTTTTCCTCTTTTCCCTTTTGCTTTTCCCTTTTCATCATCCTTTTCTTCCCTTCTCTTGACCTCTGCCCTTTACCCTTCCTTTTGGCCTACATCTATCTCTTTCTCTTCCAATTCTTAGGTTCCATTAATGCCGACTTGGCTTTTTATAAACTCTCAACCCTTCTTGGGGAGGAGTGAGAAAAAGAACCTGTCCCTCTCAGAGTGGACAGGGTCACAGCAATCGAGTCCCTGTACGCACTCCAGGAGGAACAGAGCGTGCACGGGCCATCGCACCCGACGGTCCGCAGCCTCACATCCCTCTACCTCATAATTGTTCTTTAATTGTCCAGGTAAGTATTTCTTTTACAGGTTTTTTCCTTTCAGGTAAGTATTTTTTTACTTTTTTTACAGGTAAGTATTTCTTTTTTACAGGTTGTCATATCACGTGTCCGTTACTTTGGCTCAATTCCAATAAAGATTTCTAATTCCAATTTGTTTTCTGTGTCTTCTTTCAAATTTAGTTTTAATTAATCTCCAGTTTGAGTTTTTAAGGAAAACCAATAAAACATGAATTAAAATATGAAATAAAATCCCCCAAAATAACAAACTAAAATAACAAACTAACATAAAGTGGAAAAAATTAAATGAGTATGCCCATGTCGCGACGTTTCGAAGGTGTTGCTTCTTCTTCAGGCGAGGGCATACTGAAGAGCTCTGTGTTTGAGCCCCCTATTTATACTCTCTCCTCTGATCCCGCCTCCTTTGGCATTTTTTTCGGCTTTCTTTTAAATTTCTTTTCAGCTTTTGCTTTTCTCCAATTCTGCCAGACTTTTTGGCTCTCATCTTTCCCTTTTCTTCTTTCTCTCTTCATTTTCAGTCTTTTCCTCTTTCCCCTTTGGACTTTTCCCTTTTCATCATCCTTTTCTTCCCTTCTCTTGACCTCTGCCCTTTACCCTTCCTTTTGGCCTACATCTGTCTCTTTCTCTTCCAATTTTTAGGTTCCATTAATGCCGACTTGGCTTTTTATCAACTCTCTACCCTGCTTGGGGAGGACTCAACCCTACTTGGGGAGTAAACAATTTAGAAAGGCGATGTGACTGTGGGTTAGGCTTTAGGTTTCAGCTAGGGTTAGGATTACTTGGGCTTCAGAGCTAGTACTGGGTTAAGGTTTAAGATTTAGTTCCAAAAATGAAGTAGAAGTGGGATTTTCCAAAATTGTGAATTTTTAGGGCCAGATTAGATCAGGGGGTAGGTAAAATAGGGCTAAATTCCAATTAGGATTCAATTAATTTTAGATAAACAAATTGGTTAGGGTTAGGGTTATGATTTGGGTAGGGCATAGATGCTAGATTAGCTTAACTAGGAGTGAGACCCAAAGACCAACCGGATCGAGGCGCTGGCTGGTTAGGAGTGAGAAAAAGAACCTGTCCCTCTCAGAGTGGACAGGGTCACAGCAATCGAGTCCCTGTACGCACTCCAGGAGGAACAGAGCGTGCACGGCCATCGCACCCGACGGTCCGCAGCCTCACATCCCTCTACCTCATAATTGTTCTTTAATTGTCCAGGTAAGTATTTCTTTTACAGGTTTTTTCCTTTCAGGTAAGTATTTTTTTACTTTTTTACAGGTAAGTATTTCTTTTTACAGGTTGTCATATCACGTGTCCGTTACTTTGGCTCAATTCCAATAAAGATTTCTAATTCCAATTTGTTTTCTGTGTCTTCTTTCAAATTTAGTTTTAATTAATCTCCAGTTTGAGTTTTTAAGGAAAACCAATAAAACATGAATTAAAATATGAAATAAAATCCCCCAAAATAACAAACTAAAATAACAAACTAACATAAAGTGGAAAAAATTAAATGAGTATGCCCATGTCGCGACGTTTCGAAGGTGTTGCTTCTTCTTCAGGCGAGGGCATACTGAAGAGCTCTGTGTTGAGCCCCCTATTTATACTCTCTCCTCTGATCCCGCCTCCTTTGGCATTTTTTTCGGCTTTCTTTTAAATTTCTTTTCAGCTTTTTGCTTTTCTCCAATTCTGCCAGACTTTTTGGCTCTCATCTTTCCCTTTTCTTCTTTCTCTCTTCATTTTCAGTCTTTTCCTCTTTCCCCTTTGGACTTTTCCCTTTTCATCATCCTTTTCTTCCCTTCTCTTGACCTCTGCCCTTTACCCTTCCTTTTGGCCTACATCTGTCTCTTTCTCTTCCAATTTTTAGGTTCCATTAATGCCGACTTGGCTTTTATCAACTCT
>NW_020328867.1:0-21600 GCF_001858045.2 Oreochromis niloticus | reverse complement strand
CTCTTCTCAGGCGAGGGCTACTGAAGAGCTGTGTTTGAGCCCCTATTTATACTCTCTCCTCTGATCCGCCTCCTTTGGCATTTTTTTCGGCTTTCTTTTAAATTTTTTCAGCTTTTTGCTTTTCTCCAATTTGCCAGACTTTTGGCTCTCATCTTTCCCTTTCTTCTTCTTCTTCATTTTCAGTCTTTTCCTCTTTCCCTTTGGACTTTTCCTTTTCATCATCCTTTCTTCCTTCTCTTGACTCTGCCCTTTACCCTTCCTTTTGGCCTACATCTGTCTTTTCTCTTCCAATTTTTAGGTTCATTAATGCCGACTTGGCTTTTTATCAACTCTTCAACTGCTTGGGAGGACTCACCCTACTTGGGAGTAAACAATTTAGAAAGGCGATGTGACGTGGTTAGGCTTTAGGTTTCAGCTAGGGTTAGGATTACTGGGCTTCAGAGCTGTACTGGGTTAAGGTTTAAGATTTAGTTCCAAATGAAGTAGAAGTGGGATTTTCCAAATTGTGAATTTTGGGCCAGATTAGATCAGGGGGTAGGTAAAATAGGGCTAAATTCCAATTAGGATTCAATTAATTTTAGATAACAAATTGGTTAGGGTTAGGGTTATGATTTGGGTAGGGCATAGATGCTAGATTTAGCTTAACTAGGAGTGAGACCCAAGACCAACCGGATCGAGGCGCTGGCTGGTTAGGAGTGAGAAAAGAACCTGTCCTCTCAGAGTGGACAGGGTCAGCAATCGAGCCCTGTACGCACTCCAGGAGGAACAGAGCGTGCACGGGCCATCGCACGACGGTCCGCAGCCTCACATCCCTCTACCTCATAATTGTTCTTTAATGTCCAGGTAAGTATTTCTTTTACAGGTTTTTTCCTTTCAGGTAAGTATTTTTTTATTTTTTACAGGTAAGTATTTTTTTTTACAGGTTGTCATATCCGTGTCCGTTACTTTGGCTCAATTCCAATAAAGATTTCTAATTCCAATTGTTTTCTGTGTCTTCTTTCAAATTTAGTTTTAATTAATCTCCGTTTGAGTTTTAAGGAAAACCAATAAAACATGAATTAAAATATGAAATAAAATCCCCAAAATACAAACTAAAATAAAAACTAACATAAAGTGAAAAATTAAATGAGTATGCCATGTCGCGACGTTTCGAAGTGTTGCTTCTTCTTCAGGCGAGGCATACTGAAGAGCTGTGTTTGAGCCCCTATTTATACTCTCCTCTGATCCCGCTCCTTTGGCATTTTTTTCGGCTTTCTTTTAAATTTCTTTTCAGCTTTTTGCTTTCTCCAATTCTGCCAGACTTTTTGGCTCTATCTTTCCTTTTCTTCTTTCTCTTCATTTTCAGTCTTTTCCTCTTTCCCTTTGGACTTTTCCCTTTTCATCATCCTTTTCTTCCCTTCTCTTGACCTCTCCCTTTACCCTTCCTTTTGGCCTACATCTGTCTCTTTCTCTTCCAATTTTTAGGTTCCATTAATGCGACTTGGCTTTTTATCAAACTCTACCTGCTTGGGAGGACTCAACCCTACTTGGGAGTAAACAATTTAGAAAGGCGATGTGACTGTGGTTAGGCTTTAGGTTTCAGCTAGGGTTAGGATTACTTGGGCTTCAGAGCTAGTACTGGGTTAAGGTTTAAGATTAGTTCCAAAAATGAAGTAGAAGTGGATTTCCAAAATTGTGAATTTTTAGGGCAGATTAGATCAGGGTAGGTAAATAGGGCTAAATTCCAATTAGATTCAATTAATTTTAGATAACACAATTGGTTAGGGTTAGGGTTATGATTTGGGTAGGGCATAGATGCTAGATTTAGCTTAACTAGGAGTGAGACCAAAGACCAACCGGATCGAGGCGCTGGCTGGTTAGGAGTGAGAGAAAAGAACCTGTCCCTCTCAGAGTGGACAGGGTCACAGCAATCGAGTCCCTGTACGCACTCCAGGAGGAACAGAGCGTGCACGGGCCATCGCCCCGACGGTCCGCAGCCTCACATCCCTCTACCTCATAATTGTTCTTTAATTGTCAGGTAAGTATTTCTTTTACAGGTTTTTCCTTTCAGGTAAGTATTTTTTTACTTTTTACAGGTAAGTATTTCTTTTTTACAGGTGTCATATCACGTGTCCGTTACTTTGGCTCAATTCCAATAAAGATTTCTAATTCCAATTTGTTTTCTGTGTCTTCTTTCAAATTTAGTTTTAATTAATCTCCAGTTTGAGTTTTTAAGGAAAACCAATAAAACATGAATTAAAATATGAAATAAATCCCCAAATAACAAACTAAAATAACAACTAACTAAAGTGGAAAAAATTAAATGAGTATGCCCATGTCGCGACGTTTCGAAGGTGTTGCTTCTTTTCAGGCGAGGGCATACTGAGAGCTCTGTGTTTGAGCCCTATTTATACTCTCTCCTCTGATCCCGCCTCCTTTGGCATTTTTTTCGGTCTTTTAAATTTCTTTTCAGCTTTTTGCTTTTCTCCAATTTGCCAGACTTTGGCTCTCATCTTTCCTTTTCTTCTCTCTCTTCATTTTCAGTCTTTTCCTCTTTCCCTTTGACTTTCCCTTTTCATCATCCCTTCCCTTCTCTTGACCTCTGCCTTTACCCTTCCTTTTGGCCTACATCTGTCTCTTTCTCTTCCAATTTTTAGGTTCCATTAATGCCGACTTGGCTTTTATCAACTCTCTACCCTGCTTGGGGAGGACTCAACCCTACTTGGGGAGTAAACAATTTAGAAAGGCGATGTGACTGTGGGTTAGGCTTTAGGTTTCAGCTAGGGTTAGGATTACTTGGGCTTCAGAGCTAGTACTGGGTTAAGGTTTAAGATTTAGTTCCAAAAATGAAGTAGAAGTGGGATTTTCCAAAATTGTGAATTTTTAGGGCCAGATTAGATCAGGGGTAGGTAAAATAGGGCTAAATTCCAATTAGGATTCAATTATTTTAGATAAACAAATTGGTTAGGGTTAGGGTTATGATTTGGGTAGGGCATAGATGCTAGATTTAGCTTAACTAGGAGTGAGACCCAAAGACCAACCGGATGCTGGCTGGTTAGGAGTGAGAAAAAGAACTGTCCCTCTCAGAGTGGACAGGGTCACAGCAATCGAGTCCCTGTACGCACTCCAGGAGGAACAGAGCGTGCACGGGCATCGCACCGACGGTCCGCAGCCTCACATCCCTCTACCTCATAATTGTTCTTTAATTGTCCAGGTAAGTATTTCTTTTACAGGTTTTTCCTTTCAGGTAAGTATTTTTTTACTTTTTTTACAGGTAAGTATTTCTTTTTTACAGGTTGTCATATCACGTGTCCGTTACTTTGGCTCAATTCCAATAAAGATTTCTAATTCCAATTTGTTTTCTGTGTCTTCTTTCAAATTTAGTTTTAATTAATCTCCAGTTTGAGTTTTAAGGAAAACCAATAAAACATGAATTAAATATGAAATAAAATCCCCAAATAACAAACTAAAATAACAACTAACATAAAGTGGAAAAATTAAATGAGTATGCCCATGTCGCGACGTTTCGAAGGTGTTGCTTCTTCTTCAGGCGAGGGCATACTGAAGAGCTCTGTGTTTGAGCCCCCTATTTATACTCTCTCCTCTGATCCCGCCTCCTTTGGCATTTTTTTCGGCTTTCTTTAAATTTCTTTTCAGCTTTTTGCTTTTCTCCAATTCTGCCAGACTTTTTGGCTCTCATCTTTCCCTTTTCTTCTTTCTCTCTTCATTTTCAGTCTTTTCCTCTTTCCCTTTGGACTTTTCCCTTTTCATCATCCTTTTCTTCCCTCTCTTGACCTCTGCCCTTTACCCTTCCTTTTGGCCTACATCTGTCTCTTTCTCTTCCAATTTTAGGTTCATTAATGCCGACTTGGCTTTTATCACTCTCTACCTGCTTGGGGAGATCAACCCTACTTGGGGAGTAAACAATTTAGAAGGCATGTGACTGTGGGTTAGGCTTTAGGTTTCAGCTAGGGTTAGGATACTTGGGCTTCAGAGCTAGTACTGGGTTAAGGTTTAAGATTTAGTTCCAAAATGAAGTAGAAGTGGATTTTCCAAAATTGTGAATTTTTAGGGCCAGATAGATCAGGGGTAGGTAAAATAGGGCTAAATTCAATTAGGATTCAATTAATTTAGATAAACAATTGGTTAGGGTTGGGTTATGATTGGGTAGGGCATAGATGCTAGTTTAGCTTAACTAGGAGGAGACCAAAGACCAACCGGATCGAGGCGCTGGCTGGTTAGGAGTGAGAAAAAGAACCTGTCCCTCTCAGAGTGGACAGGGTCACAGCAATCGAGTCCCTGTACGCACTCCAGGAGGAACAGAGCGTGCACGGGCCATCGCACCCGACGGTCCGCAGCCTCACATCCCTCTACCTCATAATTGTTCTTTAATTGTCCAGGTAAGTATTTCTTTTACAGGTTTTTTCCTTTCAGGTAAGTATTTTTTACTTTTTTTACAGGTAAGTATTTCTTTTTTACAGGTTGTCATATCACGTGTCCGTTACTTGGCTCAATTCCAATAAAGATTCTAATTCCAATTTGGTTTTCTGTGTCTTCTTTCAATTTAGTTTTAATTAATCTCCAGTTTGAGTTTTTAAGGAAAACAATAAAACATGAATTAAAATATGAAATAAAATCCCCCAAAATAACAAACTAAAATAACAAACTAACATAAAGTGGAAAAATTAAATGAGTATGCCCATGTCGCGACGTTTCGAAGGTGTTGCTCTTCTTCAGGCGAGGGCATACTGAAGAGCTCTGTGTTTGAGCCCCCTATTTATACTCTCTCCTCTGATCCCGCCTCCTTTGGCATTTTTTTCGGCTTTCTTTTAAATTTCTTTTCAGCTTTTTGCTTTTCTCCAATTCTGCCAGACTTTTTGGCTCTCATCTTTCCCTTTCTTCTTTCTCTTCATTTTCAGTCTTTTCCTCTTTCCCCTTTGGACTTTTCCTTTTCATCATCCTTTTCTTCCCTTCTCTTGACCTCTGCCCTTTACCCTTCCTTTTGGCCTACATCTGTCTCTTTCTCTTCCAATTTTTAGGTTCCATTAATGCCGACTTGGCTTTTTATCAACTCTCTACCTGCTTGGGGAGGACTCAACCCTACTTGGGGAGTAAACAATTTAGAAAGGCGATGTGACTGTGGGTTAGGCTTTAGTTTCAGCTAGGGTTAGGATTACTTGGGCTTCAGAGCTAGTACTGGGTTAAGGTTTAAGATTTAGTTCCAAAATGAAGTAGAAGTGGGATTTTCCAAAATTGTGAATTTTTAGGGCCAGATTAGATCAGGGGTAGGTAAAATAGGGCTAAATTCCAATTAGGATTCAATTAATTTAGATAAACAAATTGGTTAGGGTTAGGGTTATGATTTGGGTAGGCATAGATGCTAGATTTAGCTTAACTAGGAGTGAGACCCAAGACCAACCGGATCGAGGCGCTGGCTGGTTAGGAGTGAGAAAAGAACCTGTCCCTCTCAGAGTGGACAGGGTCACAGCAATCGAGTCCCTGTACGCACTCCAGGAGGAACAGAGCGTGCACGGGCCATCGCACCCGACGGTCCGCAGCCTCACATCCCTCTACCTCATAATTGTTCTTTAATTGTCCAGGTAAGTATTTCTTTTACAGGTTTTTTCCTTTCAGGTAAGTATTTTTTTACTTTTTTTACAGGTAAGTATTTCTTTTTTACAGGTTGTCATATCACGTGTCCGTTACTTTGGCTCAATTCCAATAAAGATTTCTAATTCCAATTTGTTTTCTGTGTCTTCTTTCAATTTAGTTTTAATTAATCTCCAGTTTGAGTTTTTAAGGAAAACCAATAAAACATGAATTAAAATATGAAATAAAATCCCCAAAATAACAAACTAAAATAACAAACTAACATAAAGTGGAAAAATAAATGAGTATGCCCATGTCGCGACGTTTCGAAGGTGTTGCTTCTTCTTCAGGCGAGGGCATACTGAAGAGCTCTGTGTTTGAGCCCCCTATTTATACTCTCTCCTCTGATCCCGCCTCCTTTGGCATTTTTTTCGGCTTTCTTTTAAATTTCTTTTCAGCTTTTTGCTTTTCTCCAATTCTGCCAGACTTTTTGGCTCTCATCTTTCCCTTTTCTTCTTTCTCTCTTCATTTTCAGTCTTTTCCTCTTTCCCCTTGGACTTTCCCTTTCATCATCCTTTTCTTCCCTTCTCTTGACCTCTGCCCTTTACCCTTCCTTTTGGCCTACATCTGTCTCTTTCTCTTCCAATTTTTAGGTTCCATTAATGCCGACTTGGCTTTTATCACTCTCTACCCTGCTTGGGAGGACTCAACCCTACTTGGGGAGTAAACAATTTAGAAAGGCGATGTGACTGTGGGTTAGGCTTTAGGTTTCAGCTAGGGTTAGGATTACTTGGGCTTCAGAGCTAGTACTGGGTTAAGGTTTAAGATTTAGTTCCAAAAATGAAGTAGAAGTGGGATTTTCCAAAATTGTGAATTTTAGGGCCAGATTAGATCAGGGGTAGGTAAAATAGGGCTAAATTCCAATTAGGATTCAATTAATTTTAGATAAACAAATTGGTTAGGGTTAGGGTTATGATTTGGGTAGGGCATAGATGCTAGATTTAGCTTAACTAGGAGTGAGACCCAAAGACCAACCGGATCGAGGCGCTGGCTGGTTAGGAGTGAGAAAAGAACCTGTCCCTCTCAGAGTGGACAGGGTCACAGCAATCGAGTCCCTGTACGCACTCCAGGAGGAACAGAGCGTGCACGGGCCATCGCACCCGACGGTCCGCAGCCTCACATCCCTCTACCTCATAATTGTTCTTTAATTGTCCAGGTAAGTATTTCTTTTACAGGTTTTTCCTTTCAGGTAAGTATTTTTTTACTTTTTTTACAGGTAAGTATTTCTTTTTACAGGTTGTCATATCACGTGTCCGTTACTTTGGCTCAATTCCAATAAAGATTTCTAATTCCAATTTGTTTTCTGTGTCTTCTTTCAAATTTAGTTTTAATTAATCTCCAGTTTGAGTTTTTAAGGAAAACCAATAAAACATGAATTAAAATATGAAATAAAATCCCCCAAAATAACAAACTAAAATAACAAACTAACATAAAGTGGAAAAAATTAAATGAGTATGCCCATGTCGCGACGTTTCGAAGGTGTTGCTTCTTCTTCAGGCGAGGGCATACTGAAGAGCTCTGTGTTTGAGCCCCCTATTTATACTCTCTCCTCTGATCCCGCTCCTTTGGCATTTTTTCGGCTTTCTTTAAATTTCTTTTCAGCTTTTTGCTTTTCTCCAATTCTGCCAGACTTTTTGGCTCTCATCTTTCCCTTTTCTTCTTTCTCTCTTCATTTCAGTCTTTTCCTCTTTCCCCTTTGGACTTTTCCCTTTTCATCATCCTTTCTTCCCTTCTCTTGACCTCTGCCCTTTACCCTTCCTTTTGGCCTACATCTGTCTCTTTCTCTTCCAATTTTTAGGTTCCATTAATGCCGACTTGGCTTTTTATCAACTCTCTACCCTGCTTGGGGAGGACTCAACCCTACTTGGGGAGTAAACAATTTAGAAAGGCGATGTGACTGTGGGTTAGGCTTTAGGTTTCAGCTAGGGTTAGGATTACTTGGGCTTCAGAGCTAGTACTGGGTTAAGGTTTAAGATTTAGTTCCAAAAATGAAGTAGAAGTGGGATTTTCCAAAATTGTGAATTTTTAGGGCCAGATTAGATCAGGGGGTAGGTAAAATAGGGCTAAATTCCAATTAGGATTCAATTAATTTTAGATAAACAAATTGGTTAGGGTTAGGGTTATGATTTGGGTAGGGCATAGATGCTAGATTTAGCTTAACTAGGAGTGAGACCCAAAGACCAACCGGATCGAGGCGCTGGCTGGTTAGGAGTGAGAAAAAGAACCTGTCCTCTCAGAGTGGACAGGGTCACAGCAATCGAGTCCCTGTACGCACTCCAGGAGGAACAGAGCGTGCACGGGCCATCGCACCCGACGGTCCGCAGCCTCACATCCCTCTACCTCATAATTGTTCTTTAATTGTCCAGGTAAGTATTTCTTTTACAGGTTTTTCCTTTCAGGTAAGTATTTTTTTACTTTTTTACAGGTAAGTATTTCTTTTTACAGGTTGTCATATCACGTGTCCGTTACTTTGGCTCAATTCCAATAAAGATTTCTAATTCCAATTTGTTTTCTGTGTCTTCTTTCAAATTTAGTTTTAATTAATCTCCAGTTTGAGTTTTTAAGGAAAACCAATAAAACATGAATTAAAATATGAAATAAAATCCCCCAAAATAACAAACTAAAATAACAAACTAACATAAAGTGGAAAAAATTAAATGAGTATGCCCATGTCGCGACGTTTCGAAGGTGTTGCTTCTTCTTCAGGCGAGGGCATACTGAAGAGCTCTGTGTTTGAGCCCCCTATTTATACTCTCTCCTCTGATCCCGCCTCCTTTGGCATTTTTTTCGGCTTTCTTTTAAATTTCTTTTCAGCTTTTTGCTTTTCTCCAATTCTGCCAGACTTTTGGCTCTCATCTTTCCCTTTTCTTCTTCTCTCTTCATTTCAGTCTTTCCTCTTTCCCCTTTGGACTTTTCCCTTTTCATCATCCTTTTCTTCCCTTCTCTTGACCTCTGCCCTTTACCCTTCCTTTTGGCCTACATCTGTCTCTTTCTCTTCCAATTTTAGGTTCCATTAATGCCGACTTGGCTTTTTATCAACTCTCTACCCTGCTTGGGGAGGACTCAACCCTACTTGGGGAGTAAACAATTTAGAAAGGCGATGTGACTGTGGGTTAGGCTTTAGGTTTCAGCTAGGGTTAGGATTACTTGGGCTTCAGAGCTAGTACTGGGTTAAGGTTTAAGATTTAGTTCCAAAAATGAAGTAGAAGTGGGATTTTCCAAAATTGTGAATTTTTAGGGCCAGATTAGATCAGGGGGTAGGTAAAATAGGGCTAAATTCCAATTAGGATTCAATTAATTTTAGATAAACAAATTGGTTAGGGTTAGGGTTATGATTTGGGTAGGGCATAGATGCTAGATTTAGCTTAACTAGGAGTGAGACCCAAAGACCAACCGGATCGAGGCGCTGGCTGGTTAGGAGTGAGAAAAAGAACCTGTCCCTCTCAGAGTGGACAGGGTCACAGCAATCGAGTCCCTGTACGCACTCCAGGAGGAACAGAGCGTGCACGGGCCATCGCACCCGACGGTCCGCAGCCTCACATCCCTCTACCTCATAATTGTTCTTTAATTGTCCAGGTAAGTATTTCTTTTACAGGTTTTTTCCTTTCAGGTAAGTATTTTTTTACTTTTTTTACAGGTAAGTATTTCTTTTTTACAGGTTGTCATATCACGTGTCCGTTACTTTGGCTCAATTCCAATAAAGATTTCTAATTCCAATTTGTTTTCTGTGTCTTCTTTCAAATTTAGTTTTAATTAATCTCCAGTTTGAGTTTTAAGGAAAACAATAAAACATGAATTAAATATGAAATAAAATCCCCCAAAATAACAAACTAAAATAACAAACTAACATAAAGTGGAAAAAATTAAATGAGTATGCCCATGTCGCGACGTTTCGAAGGTGTTGCTTCTTCTTCAGGCGAGGGCATACTGAAGAGCTCTGTGTTTGAGCCCCTATTTATACTCTCTCCTCTGATCCCGCCTCCTTTGGCATTTTTTTCGGCTTTCTTTTAAATTTCTTTTCAGCTTTTTGCTTTTCTCCAATTCTGCCAGACTTTTGGCTCTCATCTTTCCCTTTTCTTCTTTCTCTCTTCATTTCAGTCTTTTCCTCTTTCCCCTTTGGACTTTTCCCTTTTCATCATCCTTTCTTCCCTTCTCTTGACCTCTGCCCTTTACCCTTCCTTTTGGCCTACATCTGTCTCTTTCTCTTCCAATTTTTAGGTTCCATTAATGCCGACTTGGCTTTTTATCAACTCTCTACCCTGCTTGGGGAGGACTCAACCCTACTTGGGGAGTAAACAATTTAGAAAGGCGATGTGACTGTGGGTTAGGCTTTAGGTTTCAGCTAGGGTTAGGATTACTTGGGCTTCAGAGCTAGTACTGGGTTAAGGTTTAAGATTTAGTTCCAAAAATGAAGTAGAAGTGGGATTTTCCAAAATTGTGAATTTTTAGGGCCAGATTAGATCAGGGGGTAGGTAAAATAGGGCTAAATTCCAATTAGGATTCAATTAATTTTAGATAAACAAATTGGTTAGGGTTAGGGTTATGATTTGGGTAGGGCATAGATGCTAGATTTAGCTTAACTAGGAAAGAGACCAAAGACCAACCGGATCGAGGCGCTGGCTGGTTAGGAGTGAGAAAAAGAACCTGTCCCTCTCAGAGTGGACAGGGTCACAGCAATCGAGTCCCTGTACGCACTCCAGGAGGAACAGAGCGTGCACGGGCCATCGCACCCGACGGTCCGCAGCCTCACATCCCTCTACCTCATAATTGTTCTTTAATTGTCCAGGTAAGTATTTCTTTTACAGGTTTTTTCCTTTCAGGTAAGTATTTTTTTACTTTTTTTACAGGTAAGTATTTCTTTTTTACAGGTTGTCATATCACGTGTCCGTTACTTTGGCTCAATTCCAATAAAGATTTCTAATTCCAATTTGTTTTCTGTGTCTTCTTTCAAATTTAGTTTTAATTAATCTCCAGTTGAGTTTTAAGGAAAACCAATAAAACATGAATTAAAATATGAAATAAAATCCCCCAAAATAACAAACTAAAATAACAAACTAACATAAAGTGGAAAAATTAAATGAGTATGCCCATGTCGCGACGTTTCGAAGGTGTTGCTTCTTCTTCAGGCGAGGGCATACTGAAGAGCTCTGTGTTTGAGCCCCCTATTTATACTCTCTCCTCTGATCCCGCCTCCTTTGGCATTTTTTCGGCTTTCTTTTAAATTTCTTTTCAGCTTTTTGCTTTTCTCCAATTCTGCCAGACTTTTTGGCTCTCATCTTTCCCTTTTCTTCTTTCTCTCTTCATTTTCAGTCTTTTCCTCTTTCCCCTTTGGACTTTTCCCTTTTCATCATCCTTTTCTTCCCTTCTCTTGACCTCTGCCCTTTACCCTTCCTTTTGGCCTACATCTGTCTCTTTCTCTTCCAATTTTTAGGTTCCATTAATGCCGACTTGGCTTTTTATCAACTCTCTACCCTGCTTGGGGAGGACTCAACCCTACTTGGGAGTAAACAATTTAGAAAGGCGATGTGACTGTGGGTTAGGCTTTAGGTTTCAGCTAGGGTTAGGATTACTTGGGCTTCAGAGCTAGTACTGGGTTAAGGTTTAAGATTTAGTTCCAAAAATGAAGTAGAAGTGGGATTTTCCAAAATTGTGAATTTTTAGGGCCAGATTAGATCAGGGGTAGGTAAAATAGGGCTAAATTCCAATTAGGATTCAATTAATTTTAGATAAACAAATTGGTTAGGGTTAGGGTTATGATTTGGGTAGGGCATAGATGCTAGATTTAGCTTAACTAGGAGTGAGACCCAAAGACCAACCGGATCGAGGCGCTGGCTGGTTAGGAGTGAGAAAAAGAACCTGTCCCTCTCAGAGTGGACAGGGTCACAGCAATCGAGTCCCTGTACGCACTCCAGGAGGAACAGAGCGTGCACGGGCCATCGCACCCGACGGTCCGCAGCCTCACATCCCTCTACCTCATAATTGTTCTTTAATTGTCCAGGTAAGTATTTCTTTTACAGGTTTTTTCCTTTCAGGTAAGTATTTTTTTACTTTTTTTACAGGTAAGTATTTCTTTTTTACAGGTTGTCATATCACGTGTCCGTTACTTTGGCTCAATTCCAATAAAGATTTCTAATTCCAATTTGTTTTCTGTGTCTTCTTTCAAATTTAGTTTTAATTAATCTCCAGTTTGAGTTTTTAAGGAAAACCAATAAAACATGAATTAAAATATGAAATAAAATCCCCCAAAATAACAAACTAAAATAACAAACTAACATAAAGTGGAAAAAATTAAATGAGTATGCCCATGTCGCGACGTTTCGAAGGTGTTGCTTCTTCTTCAGGCGAGGGCATACTGAAGAGCTCTGTGTTTGAGCCCCCTATTTATACTCTCTCCTCTGATCCCGCCTCCTTTGGCATTTTTTCGGCTTTCTTTTAAATTTCTTTTCAGCTTTTTGCTTTTCTCCAATTCTGCCAGACTTTTTGGCTCTCATCTTTCCCTTTTCTTCTTTCTCTCTTCATTTTCAGTCTTTTCCTCTTTCCCCTTTGGACTTTTCCCTTTTCATCATCCTTTTCTTCCCTTCTCTTGACCTCTGCCCTTTACCCTTCCTTTTGGCCTACATCTGTCTCTTTCTCTTCCAATTTTTAGGTTCCATTAATGCCGACTTGGCTTTTATCAACTCTCTACCCTGCTTGGGGAGGACTCAACCCTACTTGGGGAGTAAACAATTTAGAAAGGCGATGTGACTGTGGGTTAGGCTTTAGGTTTCAGCTAGGGTTAGGATTACTTGGGCTTCAGAGCTAGTACTGGGTTAAGGTTTAAGATTTAGTTCCAAAAATGAAGTAGAAGTGGGATTTTCCAAAATTGTGAATTTTTAGGGCCAGATTAGATCAGGGGTAGGTAAAATAGGGCTAAATTCCAATTAGGATTCAATTAATTTTAGATAAACAAATTGGTTAGGGTTAGGGTTATGATTTGGGTAGGGCATAGATGCTAGATTTAGCTTAACTAGGAGTGAGACCCAAAGACCAACCGGATCGAGGCGCTGGCTGGTTAGGAGTGAGAAAAGAACCTGTCCCTCTCAGAGTGGACAGGGTCACAGCAATCGAGTCCCTGTACGCACTCCAGGAGGAACAGAGCGTGCACGGGCCATCGCACCCGACGGTCCGCAGCCTCACATCCTCTACCTCATAATTGTTCTTTAATTGTCCAGGTAAGTATTTCTTTTACAGGTTTTTTCCTTTCAGGTAAGTATTTTTTTACTTTTTTACAGGTAAGTATTTCTTTTTACAGGTTGTCATATCACGTGTCCGTTACTTTGGCTCAATTCCAATAAAGATTTCTAATTCCAATTTGTTTTCTGTGTCTTCTTTCAAATTTAGTTTTAATTAATCTCCAGTTTGAGTTTTTAAGGAAAACCAATAAAACATGAATTAAAATATGAAATAAAATCCCCCAAAATAACAAACTAAAATAACAAACTAACATAAAGTGGAAAAAATTAAATGAGTATGCCCATGTCGCGACGTTTCGAAGGTGTTGCTTCTTCTTCAGGCGAGGGCATACTGAAGAGCTCTGTGTTTGAGCCCCCTATTTATACTCTCTCCTCTGATCCCGCCTCCTTTGGCATTTTTTTCGGCTTTCTTTTAAATTTCTTTTCAGCTTTTGCTTTTCTCCAATTCTGCCAGACTTTTTGGCTCTCATCTTTCCCTTTTCTTCTTTCTCTCTTCATTTTCAGTCTTTTCCTCTTCCCCTTTGGACTTTTCCCTTTTCATCATCCTTTTCTTCCCTTCTCTTGACCTCTGCCCTTTACCCTTCCTTTTGGCCTACATCTGTCTCTTTCTCTTCCAATTTTAGGTTCCATTAATGCCGACTTGGCTTTTTATCAACTCTCTACCCTGCTTGGGAGGACTCAACCCTACTTGGGGAGTAAACAATTTAGAAAGGCGATGTGACTGTGGTTAGGCTTTAGGTTTCAGCTAGGGTTAGGATTACTTGGGCTTCAGAGCTAGTACTGGGTTAAGGTTTAAGATTTAGTTCCAAAAATGAAGTAGAAGTGGGATTTTCCAAAATTGTGAATTTTTAGGGCCAGATTAGATCAGGGGTAGGTAAAATAGGGCTAAATTCCAATTAGGATTCAATTAATTTTAGATAAACAAATTGGTTAGGGTTAGGGTTATGATTTGGGTAGGGCATAGATGCTAGATTTAGCTTAACTAGGAGTGAGACCCAAAGACCAACCGGATCGAGGCGCTGGCTGGTTAGGAGTGAGAAAAGAACCTGTCCCTCTCAGAGTGGACAGGTCACAGCAATCGAGTCCCTGTACGCACTCCAGGAGGAACAGAGCGTGCACGGGCCATCGCACCCGACGGTCCGCAGCCTCACATCCCTCTACCTCATAATTGTTCTTTAATTGTCCAGGTAAGTATTTCTTTTACAGGTTTTTTCCTTTCAGGTAAGTATTTTTTACTTTTTTTACAGGTAAGTATTTCTTTTTTACAGGTTGTCATATCACGTGTCCGTTACTTTGGCTCAATTCCAATAAAGATTTCTAATTCCAATTTGTTTTCTGTGTCTTCTTTCAAATTTAGTTTTAATTAATCTCCAGTTTGAGTTTTTAAGGAAAACCAATAAAACATGAATTAAAATATGAAATAAAATCCCCCAAAATAACAAACTAAATAACAAACTAACATAAAGTGGAAAAAATTAAATGAGTATGCCCATGTCGCGACGTTTCGAAGGTGTTGCTTCTTCTTCAGGCGAGGGCATACTGAAGAGCTCTGTGTTTGAGCCCCCTATTTATACTCTCTCCTCTGATCCCGCCTCCTTTGGCATTTTTTCGGCTTTCTTTTAAATTTCTTTTCAGCTTTTTGCTTTTCTCCAATTCTGCCAGACTTTTTGGCTCTCATCTTTCCCTTTCTTCTTTCTCTCTTCATTTTCAGTCTTTCCTCTTTCCCCTTTGGACTTTTCCCTTTTCATCATCCTTTTCTTCCCTTCTCTTGACCTCTGCCCTTTACCCTTCCTTTTGGCCTACATCTGTCTCTTTCTCTTCCAATTTTTAGGTTCCATTAATGCCGACTTGGCTTTTTATCAACTCTCTACCCTGCTTGGGGAGGACTCAACCCTACTTGGGGAGTAAACAATTTAGAAAGGCGATGTGACTGTGGGTTAGGCTTTAGGTTTCAGCTAGGGTTAGGATTACTTGGGCTTCAGAGCTAGTACTGGGTTAAGGTTTAAGATTTAGTTCCAAAAATGAAGTAGAAGTGGGATTTTCCAAAATTGTGAATTTTTAGGGCCAGATTAGATCAGGGGGTAGGTAAAATAGGGCTAAATTCCAATTAGGATTCAATTAATTTTAGATAAACAAATTGGTTAGGGTTAGGGTTATGATTTGGGTAGGGCATAGATGCTAGATTTAGCTTAACTAGGAGTGAGACCCAAAGACCAACCGGATCGAGGCGCTGGCTGGTTAGGAGTGAGAAAAAGAACCTGTCCCTCTCAGAGTGGACAGGGTCACAGCAATCGAGTCCCTGTACGCACTCCAGGAGGAACAGAGCGTGCACGGGCCATCGCACCCGACGGTCCGCAGCCTCACATCCCTCTACCTCATAATTGTTCTTTAATTGTCCAGGTAAGTATTTCTTTACAGGTTTTTCCTTTCAGGTAAGTATTTTTTTACTTTTTTTACAGGTAAGTATTTCTTTTTTACAGGTTGTCATATCACGTGTCCGTTACTTTGGCTCAATTCCAATAAAGATTTCTAATTCCAATTTGTTTCTGTGTCTTCTTTCAAATTTAGTTTTAATTAATCTCCAGTTTGAGTTTTTAAGGAAAACCAATAAAACATGAATTAAAATATGAAATAAAATCCCCCAAAATAACAAACTAAAATAACAAACTAACATAAAGTGGAAAAAATTAAATGAGTATGCCCATGTCGCGACGTTTCGAAGGTGTTGCTTCTTCTTCAGGCGAGGGCATACTGAAGAGCTCTGTGTTTGAGCCCCCTATTTATACTCTCTCCTCTGATCCCGCCTCCTTTGGCATTTTTTTCGGCTTTCTTTTAAATTTCTTTTCAGCTTTTTGCTTTTCTCCAATTCTGCCAGACTTTTTGGCTCTCATCTTTCCCTTTTCTTCTTTCTCTCTTCATTTTCAGTCTTTTCCTCTTTCCCCTTTGGACTTTTCCCTTTTCATCATCCTTTTCTTCCCTTCTCTTGACCTCTGCCCTTTACCCTTCCTTTTGGCCTACATCTGTCTCTTTCTCTTCCAATTTTTAGGTTCCATTAATGCCGACTTGGCTTTTTATCAACTCTCTACCCTGCTTGGGAGGACTCAACCCTACTTGGGGAGTAAACAATTTAGAAAGGCGATGTGACTGTGGTTAGGCTTTAGGTTTCAGCTAGGGTTAGGATTACTTGGGCTTCAGAGCTAGTACTGGGTTAAGGTTTAAGATTTAGTTCCAAAAATGAAGTAGAAGTGGGATTTTCCAAAATTGTGAATTTTTAGGGCCAGATTAGATCAGGGGGTAGGTAAAATAGGGCTAAATTCCAATTAGGATTCAATTAATTTAGATAAACAAATTGGTTAGGGTTAGGGTTATGATTTGGGTAGGGCATAGATGCTAGATTTAGCTTAACTAGGAGTGAGACCCAAAGACCAACCGGATCGAGGCGCTGGCTGGTTAGGAGTGAGAAAAAGAACCTGTCCCTCTCAGAGTGGACAGGGTCACAGCAATCGAGTCCCTGTACGCACTCCAGGAGGAACAGAGCGTGCACGGGCCATCGCACCCGACGGTCCGCAGCCTCACATCCCTCTACCTCATAATTGTTCTTTAATTGTCCAGGTAAGTATTTCTTTTACAGGTTTTTTCCTTTCAGGTAAGTATTTTTTTACTTTTTTTACAGGTAAGTATTTCTTTTTTACAGGTTGTCATATCACGTGTCCGTTACTTGGCTCAATTCCAATAAAGATTTCTAATTCCAATTTGTTTTCTGTGTCTTCTTTCAAATTTAGTTTTAATTAATCTCCAGTTTGAGTTTTTAAGGAAAACCAATAAAACATGAATTAAAATATGAAATAAAATCCCCAAAATAACAAACTAAAATAACAAACTAACATAAGTGGAAAAAATTAAATGAGTATGCCCATGTCGCGACGTTTCGAAGGTGTTGCTTCTTCTTCAGGCGAGGGCATACTGAAGAGCTCTGTGTTTGAGCCCCCTATTTATACTCTCTCCTCTGATCCCGCCTCCTTTGGCATTTTTTTCGGCTTTCTTTTAAATTTCTTTTCAGCTTTTGCTTTTCTCCAATTCTGCCAGACTTTTTGGCTCTCATCTTTCCCTTTTCTTCTTTCTCTCTTCATTTTCAGTCTTTTCCTCTTTCCCCTTTGGACTTTTCCCTTTTCATCATCCTTTTCTTCCCTTCTCTTGACCTCTGCCCTTTACCCTTCCTTTTGGCCTACATCTGTCTCTTTCTCTTCCAATTTTTAGGTTCCATTAATGCCGACTTGGCTTTTTATCAACTCTCTACCCTGCTTGGGGAGGACTCAACCCTACTTGGGGAGTAAACAATTTAGAAAGGCGATGTGACTGTGGGTTAGGCTTTAGGTTTCAGCTAGGGTTAGGATTACTTGGGCTTCAGAGCTAGTACTGGGTTAAGGTTTAAGATTTAGTTCCAAAAATGAAGTAGAAGTGGGATTTTCCAAAATTGTGAATTTTTAGGGCCAGATTAGATCAGGGGGTAGGTAAAATAGGGCTAAATTCCAATTAGGATTCAATTAATTTTAGATAAACAAATTGGTTAGGGTTAGGGTTATGATTTGGGTAGGCATAGATGCTAGATTTAGCTTAACTAGGAGTGAGACCCAAAGACCAACCGGATCGAGGCGCTGGCTGGTTAGGAGTGAGAAAAAGAACCTGTCCCTCTCAGAGTGGACAGGTCACAGCAATCGAGTCCCTGTACGCACTCCAGGAGGAACAGAGCGTGCACGGGCCATCGCACCCGACGGTCCGCAGCCTCACATCCCTCTACCTCATAATTGTTCTTTAATTGTCCAGGTAAGTATTTCTTTTACAGGTTTTTTCCTTTCAGGTAAGTATTTTTTTACTTTTTTTACAGGTAAGTATTTCTTTTTTACAGGTTGTCATATCACGTGTCCGTTACTTTGGCTCAATTCCAATAAAGATTTCTAATTCCAATTTGTTTTCTGTGTCTTCTTTCAAATTTAGTTTTAATTAATCTCCAGTTTGAGTTTTTAAGGAAAACCAATAAAACATGAATTAAAATATGAAATAAAATCCCCCAAAATAACAAACTAAAATAACAAACTAACATAAAGTGGAAAAATTAAATGAGTATGCCCATGTCGCGACGTTTCGAAGGTGTTGCTTCTTCTTCAGGCGAGGGCATACTGAAGAGCTCTGTGTTTGAGCCCCCTATTTATACTCTCTCCTCTGATCCCGCCTCCTTTGGCATTTTTTTCGGCTTTCTTTTAAATTTCTTTTCAGCTTTTTGCTTTTCTCCAATTCTGCCAGACTTTTTGGCTCTCATCTTTCCCTTTCTTCTTTCTCTCTTCATTTCAGTCTTTCCTCTTTCCCCTTTGGACTTTCCCTTTTCATCATCCTTTCTTCCCTTCTCTTGACCTCTGCCCTTTACCCTTCCTTTTGGCCTACATCTGTCTCTTTCTCTTCCAATTTTTAGGTTCCATTAATGCCGACTTGGCTTTTTATCAACTCTCTACCCTGCTTGGGAGGACTCAACCCTACTTGGGAGTAAACAATTTAGAAAGGCGATGTGACTGTGGGTTAGGCTTTAGGTTTCAGCTAGGGTTAGGATTACTTGGGCTTCAGAGCTAGTACTGGGTTAAGGTTTAAGATTTAGTTCCAAAAATGAAGTAGAAGTGGGATTTTCCAAAATTGTGAATTTTTAGGGCCAGATTAGATCAGGGGTAGGTAAAATAGGGCTAAATTCCAATTAGGATTCAATTAATTTTAGATAAACAAATTGGTTAGGGTTAGGGTTATGATTTGGGTAGGGCATAGATGCTAGATTTAGCTTAACTAGGAGTGAGACCCAAAGACCAACCGGATCGAGGCGCTGGCTGGTTAGGAGTGAGAAAAAGAACCTGTCCCTCTCAGAGTGGACAGGGTCACAGCAATCGAGTCCCTGTACGCACTCCAGGAGGAACAGAGCGTGCACGGGCCATCGCACCCGACGGTCCGCAGCCTCACATCCCTCTACCTCATAATTGTTCTTTAATTGTCCAGGTAAGTATTTCTTTTACAGGTTTTTCCTTTCAGGTAAGTATTTTTTTACTTTTTACAGGTAAGTATTTCTTTTTACAGGTTGTCATATCACGTGTCCGTTACTTTGGCTCAATTCCAATAAAGATTTCTAATTCCAATTTGTTTTCTGTGTCTTCTTTCAAATTTAGTTTTAATTAATCTCCAGTTGAGTTTTAAGGAAAACCAATAAAACATGAATTAAAATATGAAATAAAATCCCCCAAAATAACAAACTAAAATAACAAACTAACATAAAGTGGAAAAAATTAAATGAGTATGCCCATGTCGCGACGTTTCGAAGGTGTTGCTTCTTCTTCAGGCGAGGGCATACTGAAGAGCTCTGTGTTTGAGCCCCCTATTTATACTCTCTCCTCTGATCCCGCCTCCTTTGGCATTTTTTCGCTTTCTTTTAAATTTCTTTTCAGCTTTTTGCTTTTCTCCATTCTGCCAGACTTTTGGCTCTCATCTTTCCCTTTCTTCTTTCTCTCTTCATTTCAGTCTTTTCCTCTTTCCCCTTTGGACTTTTCCCTTTTCATCATCCTTTTCTTCCCTTCTCTTGACCTCTGCCCTTTACCCTTCCTTTTGGCCTACATCTGTCTCTTTCTCTTCCAATTTTTAGGTTCCATTAATGCCGACTTGGCTTTTTATCAACTCTCTACCCTGCTTGGGGAGGACTCAACCCTACTTGGGGAGTAAACAATTTAGAAAGGCGATGTGACTGTGGGTTAGGCTTTAGGTTTCAGCTAGGTTAGGATTACTTGGGCTTCAGAGCTAGTACTGGGTTAAGGTTTAAGATTTAGTTCCAAAAATGAAGTAGAAGTGGGATTTTCCAAAATTGTGAATTTTAGGGCCAGATTAGATCAGGGGGTAGGTAAAATAGGGCTAAATTCCAATTAGGATTCAATTAATTTTAGATAAACAAATTGGTTAGGGTTAGGGTTATGATTTGGTAGGGCATAGATGCTAGATTTAGCTTAACTAGGAGTGAGACCCAAAGACCAACCGGATCGAGCGCTGGCTGGTTAGGAGTGAGAAAAAGAACCTGTCCCTCTCAGAGTGGACAGGTCACAGCAATCGAGTCCCTGTACGCACTCCAGGAGGAACAGAGCGTGCACGGCCATCGCACCCGACGGTCCGCAGCCTCACATCCCTCTACCTCATAATTGTCTTTAATTGTCCAGGTAAGTATTTCTTTTACAGGTTTTTTCCTTTCAGGTAAGTATTTTTTTACTTTTTTTACAGGTAAGTATTTCTTTTTTACAGGTTGTCATATCACGTGTCCGTTACTTTGGCTCAATTCAATAAAGATTTCTAATTCCAATTTGTTTTCTGTGTCTTCTTTCAAATTTAGTTTTAATTAATCTCCAGTTTGAGTTTTTAAGGAAAACCAATAAAACATGAATTAAAATATAAATAAAATCCCCCAAAATAACAAACTAAAATAACAAACTAACATAAAGTGGAAAAATTAAATGAGTATGCCATGTCGCGACGTTTCGAAGTGTTGCTTCTTCTTCAGGCGAGGGATACTAAGAGCTCTGTGTTTGAGCCCCCTATTTATACTCTCTCCTTGATCCCGCCTCCTTTGGCATTTTTTCGGCTTTCTTTAAATTCTTTCAGCTTTTTGCTTTTCTCAATTCTGCCAGACTTTTTGGCTCTCATCTTTCCCTTTCTTCTTTCTCTCTTCATTTTCAGTCTTTTCCTCTTTCCCCTTTGGACTTTCCCTTTTCATCATCCTTTTCTCCCTTCTCTTGACCTCTGCCCTTTACCCTTCCTTTTGGCCTACATCTGTCTCTTTCTCTTCCAATTTTAGTTCCATTAATGCCGACTTGGCTTTTTATCAACTCTCTACCCTGCTTGGGGAGGACTCAACCCTACTTGGGAGTAAACAATTTAGAAAGGCGATGTGACTGTGGGTTAGGCTTTAGGTTTCAGCTAGGTTAGATTACTTGGGCTTCAGAGCTAGTACTGGGTTAAGGTTTAAGATTTAGTTCCAAAATGAGTAGAAGTGGGATTTTCCAAAATTGTGAATTTTAGGGCCAGATTAGATCAGGGGTAGGTAAAATAGGGCTAAATTCCAATTAGGATTCAATTAATTTTAGATAAACAAATTGGTTAGGGTTAGGGTTATGATTTGGGTAGGCATAGATGCTAGATTTAGCTTAACTAGGAGTGAGACCCAAAGACCAACCGGATCGAGGCGCTGGCTGGTTAGGAGTGAGAAAAAAACCTGTCCCTCAGAGTGGACAGGGTCACAGCAATCGAGTCCCTGTACGCACTCCAGAGGAACAGAGCGTGCACGGGCCATCGCACCCGACGGTCCGCAGCTCACATCCCTACCTCATAATTGTCTTTAATTGTCCAGGTAAGTATTTCTTTTACAGGTTTTTTCCTTTCAGGTAAGTATTTTTTTACTTTTTTACAGGTAAGTATTTCTTTTTACAGGTTGTCATATCACGTGTCCGTTACTTTGGCTCAATTCCAATAAAGATTTCTAATTCCAATTTGTTTCTGTGTCTTCTTTCAAATTTAGTTTTAATTAATCTCCAGTTTGAGTTTTTAAGGAAAACCAATAAAACATGAATTAAAATATGAAATAAAATCCCCAAAATAACAAACTAAAATAACAAACTAACATAAAGTGGAAAAAATTAAATGAGTATGCCCATGTCGCGACGTTTCGAAGGTG
>NW_020328866.1:0-24515 GCF_001858045.2 Oreochromis niloticus | reverse complement strand
CGAGTCCCTGTACGCACTCCAGAGAACAGAGCGTGCACGGCCATCGCACCCGACGGTCCGCAGCCCACATCCTCTACCTCATAATTGTTCTTTAATTTCCAGGTAAGTATTTCTTTTACAGGTTTTTTCCTTTCAGGTAAGTATTTTTTACTTTTTTTACAGGTAAGTATTTCTTTTTACAGGTTGTCATATCGTGTCCGTTACTTTGGCTCAATTTCCAATAAAGATTTCTAATTCCAATTTGTTTTCTGTGTCTTCTTTCAAATTTAGTTTTAATTAATCTCCAGTTTGAGTTTTTAAGGAAAACCAATAAAACATGAATTAAAATATGAAATAAAATCCCCCAAAATAACAAACTAAAATAACAAACTAACATAAAGTGGAAAAAATTAAATGAGTATGCCCATGTCGCGACGTTTCGAAGGTGTTGCTTCTTTTCAGGCGAGGGCATACTGAAGAGCTCTGTGTTTGAGCCCCTATTTATACTCTCTCCTCTGATCCCGCCTCCTTTGGCATTTTTTCGGCTTTCTTTTAAATTTCTTTTCAGCTTTTTGCTTTTCTCCAATTCTGCCAGACTTTTGGCTCTCATCTTTCCCTTTCTTCTTTCTCTCTTCATTTTCAGTCTTTTCCTCTTTTCCCTTTGACTTTTCCCTTTTCATCATCCTTTTCTTCCCTTCTCTTGACCTCTGCCCTTTACCCTTCCTTTTGGCCTACATCTGTCTCTTTCTCTTCCAATTTTAGGTTCCATTAATGCCGACTTGGCTTTTATAAACTCTCTACCCTGCTTGGGGAGGACTCAACCCTACTTGGGGAGTAAACAATTTAGAAAGGCGATGTGACTGTGGGTTAGGCTTTAGGTTTCAGCTAGGGTTAGGATTACTTGGGCTTCAGAGCTAGTACTGGGTTAAGGTTTAAGATTTGTTCCAAAAATGAAGTAGAAGTGGGATTTTCCAAAATTGTGAATTTTTAGGGCCAGATTAGATCAGGGGTAGGTAAAATAGGGCTAAATTCCAATTAGGATTCAATTAATTTTAGATAAACAAATTGGTTAGGGTTAGGGTTATGATTTGGGTAGGGCATAGATGCTAGATTTAGCTTAACTAGGAGTGAGACCCAAAGACCAACCGGATCGAGGCGCTGGCTGGTTAGGAGTGAGAAAAGAACCTGTCCCTCTCAGAGTGGACAGGGTCACAGCAATCGAGTCCCTGTACGCACTCCAGGAGGAACAGAGCGTGCACGGGCCATCGCACCGACGGTCCGCAGCCTCACATCCCTCTACCTCATAATTGTTCTTTAATTGTCCAGGTAAGTATTTCTTTTACAGGTTTTTTCCTTTCAGGTAAGTATTTTTTTACTTTTTTACAGGTAAGTATTTCTTTTTACAGGTTGTCATATCACGTGTCCGTTACTTTGGCTCAATTCCAATAAAGATTTCTAATTCCAATTTGTTTTCTGTGTCTTCTTTCAAATTTAGTTTTAATTAATCTCCAGTTTGAGTTTTTAAGGAAAACCAATAAAACATGAATTAAAATATGAAATAAAATCCCCCAAAATAACAAACTAAAATAACAAACTAACATAAAGTGGAAAAATTAAATGAGTATGCCATGTCGCGACGTTTCGAAGGTGTTGCTCTTCTTCAGGCGAGGGCATACTGAAGAGCTCTGTGTTTGAGCCTCCTATTTATACTCTCCTCTGATCCCGCCTCCTTTGGCATTTTTTCGGCTTTCTTTTAAATTTCTTTTCAGCTTTTTGCTTTTCTCCAATTCTGCCAGACTTTTGGCTCTCATCTTTCCCTTTTCTTCTTTCTCTCTTCATTTTCAGTCTTTTCCTCTTTCCCTTTGACTTTCCCTTTTCATCATCCTTTTCTTCCTTCTCTTGACCTCTGCCCTTTACCCTTCCTTTGGCCTACATCTGTCTCTTTCTCTTCCAATTTTTAGGTTCCATTAATGCCGACTTGGCTTTTATCAACTCTCACCCTGCTTGGGAGGACTCAACCCTACTTGGGGAGTAAACAATTTAGAAAGGCGATGTGACTGTGGGTTAGGCTTTAGGTTTCAGCTAGGGTTAGGATTACTTGGGCTTCAGAGCTAGTACTGGGTTAAGGTTTAAGATTTAGTTCCAAAAATGAAGTAGAAGTGGGATTTCCAAAATTGTGAATTTTTAGGGCCAGATTAGATCAGGGGGTAGGTAAAATAGGGCTAAATTCCAATTAGGATTCAATTAATTTTAGATAAACAAATTGGTTAGGGTTAGGGTTATGATTTGGGTAGGGCATAGATGCTAGATTTAGCTTAACTAGGAGTGAGACCCAAAGACCAACCGGATCGAGGCGCTGGCTGGTTAGGAGTGAGAAAAAGAACCTGTCCCTCTCAGAGTGGACAGGGTCACAGCAATCGAGTCCCTGTACGCACTCCAGGAGGAACAGAGCGTGCACGGGCCATCGCACCGACGGTCCGCAGCCTCACATCCCTCTACCTCATAATTGTTCTTTAATTGTCCAGGTAAGTATTTCTTTTACAGGTTTTTCCTTTCACGTGTAAGTATTTTTTTACTTTTTTTACAGGTAAGTATTTCTTTTTTACAGGTTGTCATATCACGTGTCCGTTACTTTGGCTCAATTCCAATAAAGATTTCTAATTCCAATTTGTTTTCTGTGTCTTCTTTCAAATTTAGTTTTAATTAATCTCCAGTTTGAGTTTTTAAGGAAAACCAATAAAACATGAATTAAAATATGAAATAAATCCCCAAAATAACAAACTAAAATAACAAACTAACATAAAGTGGAAAAATTAAATGAGTATGCCCATGTCGCGACGTTTCGAAGTGTTGCTTCTTCTTCAGGCGAGGGCATACTGAAGAGCTGTGTTTGAGCCTCCTATTTATACTCTCTCCTCTGATCCCGCCTCCTTTGGCTTTTTTTCGGCTTTCTTTTAAATTCTTTTCAGCTTTTTGCTTTTCTCCAATTCTGCCAGACTTTTGGCTCTCATCTTTCCCTTTCTTCTTCTCTCTTCATTTTCAGTCTTTTCCTCTTTTCCCTTTGACTTTTCCCTTTTCATCATCCTTTTCTTCCCTTCTCTTGACCTCTGCCCTTTACCCTTCCTTTTGGCCTACATCTGTCTCTTTCTCTTCCAATTTTTAGGTTCCATTAATGCCGACTTGGCTTTTCTCAACTCTCAACCCTGCTTGGGGAGGACTCAACCCTACTTGGGGAGTAAACAATTTAGAAAGGCGATGTGACTGTGGGTTAGGCTTTAGGTTTCAGCTAGGGTTAGGATTACTTGGGCTTCAGAGCTAGTACTGGGTTAAGGTTTAAGATTTAGTTCCAAAAATGAAGTAGAAGTGGGATTTCCAAAATTGTGAATTTTAGGGCCAGATTAGATCAGGGGGTAGGTAAAATAGGGCTAAATTCCAATTAGGATTCAATTAATTTTAGATAAACAAATTGGTTAGGGTTAGGGTTATGATTTGGGTAGGGCATAGATGCTAGATTTAGCTTAACTAGGAGTGAGACCCAAAGACCAACCGGATCGAGGCGCTGGCTGGTTAGGAGTGAGAAAAAGAACCTGTCCCTCTCAGAGTGGACAGGGTCACAGCAATCGAGTCCCTGTACGCACTCCAGGAGGAACAGAGCGTGCACGGGCCATCGCACCCGACGGTCCGCAGCCTCACATCCCTCTACCTCATAATTGTTCTTTAATTGTCCAGGTAAGTATTTCTTTTACAGGTTTTTTCCTTTCAGGTAAGTATTTTTTTACTTTTTTTACAGGTAAGTATTTCTTTTTTACAGGTTGTCATATCACGTGTCCGTTACTTTGGCTCAATTCCAATAAAGATTTCTAATTCCAATTTGTTTTCTGTGTCTTCTTTCAAATTTAGTTTTAATTAATCTCCAGTTTGAGTTTTTAAGGAAAACCAATAAAACATGAATTAAAATATGAAATAAAATCCCCAAAATAACAAACTAAAATAACAAACTAACATAAAGTGGAAAAAATTAAATGAGTATGCCCATGTCGCGACGTTTCGAAGTGTTGCTCTTCTTCAGGCGAGGGCATACTGAAGAGCTCTGTGTTTGAGCCTCCTATTTATACTCTCTCCTCTGATCCCGCCTCCTTTGGCTTTTTTTCGGCTTTCTTTTAAATTCTTTTCAGCTTTTTGCTTTTCTCCAATTCTGCCAGACTTTTGGCTCTCATCTTTCCCTTTCTTCTTCTCTCTTCATTTTCAGTCTTTTCCTCTTTCCCTTTGACTTTTCCCTTTCATCATCCTTTTCTTCCCTTCTCTTGACCTCTGCCCTTTACCCTTCCTTTTGGCCTACATCTGTCTCTTTCTCTTCCAATTTTAGGTTCCATTAATGCCGACTTGGCTTTTTAAACTCTCTACCCTGCTTGGGGAGGACTCAACCCTACTTGGGGAGTAAATAATTTAGAAAGGCGATGTGACTGTGGGTTAGGCTTTAGGTTTCAGCTTAGGGTTAGGATTACTTGGGCTTCAGAGCTAGTACTGGGTTAAGGTTTAAGATTTAATTTCCAAAAATGAAGTAGAAGTGGGACTTTCCAAAATTGTGAATTTTTAGGGCCAGATTAGATCAGGGGGTAGGTAAAATAGGGCTAAATTCCAATTAGGATTCAATTAATTTTAGATAAACAAATTGGTTAGGGTTAGGGTTATGATTTGGGTAGGGCATAGATGCTAGATTTAGCTTAACTAGGAGTGAGACCCAAAGACCAACCGGATCGAGGCGCTGGCTGGTTAGGAGTGAGAAAAAGAACCTGTCCCTCTCAGAGTGGACAGGGTCACAGCAATCGAGTCCCTGTACGCACTCCAGGAGGAACAGAGCGTGCACGGGCCATCGCACCCGACGGTCCGCAGCCTCACATCCCTCTACCTCATAATTGTTCTTTAATTGTCCAGGTAAGTATTTCTTTTACAGGTTTTTTCCTTTCAGGTAAGTATTTTTTTACTTTTTTTACAGGTAAGTATTTTTTTTTACAGGTTGTCATATCACGTGTCCGTTACTTTGGCTCAATTCCAATAAAGATTTCTAATTCCAATTTGTTTTCTGTGTCTTCTTTCAAATTTAGTTTTAATTAATCTCCAGTTTGAGTTTTTAAGGAAAACCAATAAAACATGAATTAAAATATGAAATAAAATCCCCCAAAATAACAAACTAAAATAACAAACTAACATAAAGTGGAAAAAATTAAATGAGTATGCCCATGTCGCGACGTTTCGAAGGTGTTGCTCTTCTTCAGGCGAGGGCATACTGAAGAGCTGTGTTTGAGCCCTATTTATACTCTCTCCTCTGATCCCGCCTCCTTTGGCTTTTTTCGGCTTTCTTTTAAATTCCTTTTCAGCTTTTTGCTTTTTCCAATTCCGCCAGACTTTTGGGCTCTAATCTTTCCCTTTCTTCTTCCTGTCTTCATTTTCAGTCTTTTCCTCTTTTCCCTTTGACTTTTCCCTTTTCCTCATCCTTTTCTTCCCTTCTCTTGACCTCTGCCCTTTACCCTTCCTTTTGGCCTACATCTGTCCCTTTCTCTTCCAATTGTTTAGGCTACTATGAATGCCGACTTGGCTTTCTACGAAACTCTCAACCCTGCTTGGGGAGGACTCAACCCTACTTGGGGAGTAAATAATTTAGAAAGGCGATGTGACTGTGGGTTAGGCTTTAGGTTTCAGCTTAGGGTTAGGATTACTTGGGCTTCAGAGCTAGTACTGGGTTAAGGTTTAAGATTTAATTTCCAAAAATGAAGTGGGAGTGGGACTTTCCAAAATTGTAAAATTGTTAGGGCCAGATTAGATCAGGGGTAGGTAAAATAGGGCTAAATTCCAATTAGGGTTTGATTAATTTTAGATAAACAAATTGGTTAGGGTTAGGGTTATGATTTGGGTAGGGCATAGATGCTAGATTTAGCTTAACTAGGAGTGAGACCCAAAGACCAACCGGATCGAGGCGCTGGCTGGTTAGGAGTGAGAAAAAGAACCTGTCCCTCTCAGAGTGGACAGGGTCACAGCAATCGAGTCCCTGTACGCACTCCAGGAGGAACAGAGCGTGCACGGGCCATCGCACCCGACGGTCCGCAGCCTCACATCCCTCTACCTCATAATTGTTCTTTAATTGTCCAGGTAAGTATTTCTTTTACAGGTTTTTTCCTTTCAGGTAAGTATTTTTTTACTTTTTTTACAGGTAAGTATTTCTTTTTTACAGGTTGTCATATCACGTGTCCGTTACTTTGGCTCAATTCCAATAAAGATTTCTAATTCCAATTTGTTTTCTGTGTCTTCTTTCAAATTTAGTTTTAATTAATCTCCAGTTTGAGTTTTTAAGGAAAACCAATAAAACATGAATTAAAATATGAAATAAAATCCCCCAAAATAACAAACTAAAATAACAAACTAACATAAAGTGGAAAAAATTAAATGAGTATGCCCATGTCGCGACGTTTCGAAGATGTTACTCCTTCCTCAGGCGAGGGCATACTGACGAGCTGTGTTTGAAGCTCCTATTTATACTCTCTCCTCTGATCCCGCCTCCTTTGGCTTTTTTTCGGCTTTCTTTTAAATTCCTTTTCAGCTTTTTGCTTTTTTCCAATTCCGCCAGACTTTTGGGCTCTAATCTTTCCCTTTCTTCTTCCTGTCTTCATTTTCAGTCTTTTCCTCTTTTCCCTTTGACTTTTCCCTTTTCCTCATCCTTTTCTTCCCTTCTCTTGACCTCTGCCCTTTACCCTTCCTTTTGGCCTACATCTGTCCCTTTCTCTTCCAATTGTTTAGGCTACTATGAATGCCGACTTGGCTTTCTACGAAACTCTCAACCCTGCTTGGGGAGGACTCAACCCTACTTGGGGAGTAAATAATTTAGAAAGGCGATGTGACTGTGGGTTAGGCTTTAGGTTTCAGCTTAGGGTTAGGATTACTTGGGCTTCAGAGCTAGTACTGGGTTAAGGTTTAAGATTTAATTTCCAAAAATGAAGTGGGAGTGGGACTTTCCAAAATTGTAAAATTGTTAGGGCCAGATTAGATCAGGGGGTAGGTAAAATAGGGCTAAATTCCAATTAGGGTTTGATTAATTTTAGATAAACAAATTGGTTAGGGTTAGGGTTATGATTTGGGTAGGGCATAGATGCTAGATTTAGCTTAACTAGGAGTGAGACCCAAAGACCAACCGGATCGAGGCGCTGGCTGGTTAGGAGTGAGAAAAAGAACCTGTCCCTCTCAGAGTGGACAGGGTCACAGCAATCGAGTCCCTGTACGCACTCCAGGAGGAACAGAGCGTGCACGGGCCATCGCACCCGACGGTCCGCAGCCTCACATCCCTCTACCTCATAATTGTTCTTTAATTGTCCAGGTAAGTATTTCTTTTACAGGTTTTTTCCTTTCAGGTAAGTATTTTTTTACTTTTTTTACAGGTAAGTATTTCTTTTTTACAGGTTGTCATATCACGTGTCCGTTACTTTGGCTCAATTCCAATAAAGATTTCTAATTCCAATTTGTTTTCTGTGTCTTCTTTCAAATTTAGTTTTAATTAATCTCCAGTTTGAGTTTTTAAGGAAAACCAATAAAACATGAATTAAAATATGAAATAAAATCCCCCAAAATAACAAACTAAAATAACAAACTAACATAAAGTGGAAAAAATTAAATGAGTATGCCCATGTCGCGACGTTTCGAAGATGTTACTCCTTCCTCAGGCGAGGGCATACTGACGAGCTGTGTTTGAAGCTCCTATTTATACTCTCTCCTCTGATCCCGCCTCCTTTGGCTTTTTTTCGGCTTTCTTTTAAATTCCTTTTCAGCTTTTTGCTTTTTTCCAATTCCGCCAGACTTTTGGGCTCTAATCTTTCCCTTTCTTCTTCCTGTCTTCATTTTCAGTCTTTTCCTCTTTTCCCTTTGACTTTTCCCTTTTCCTCATCCTTTTCTTCCCTTCTCTTGACCTCTGCCCTTTACCCTTCCTTTTGGCCTACATCTGTCCCTTTCTCTTCCAATTGTTTAGGCTACTATGAATGCCGACTTGGCTTTCTACGAAACTCTCAACCCTGCTTGGGGAGGACTCAACCCTACTTGGGGAGTAAATAATTTAGAAAGGCGATGTGACTGTGGGTTAGGCTTTAGGTTTCAGCTTAGGGTTAGGATTACTTGGGCTTCAGAGCTAGTACTGGGTTAAGGTTTAAGATTTAATTTCCAAAAATGAAGTGGGAGTGGGACTTTCCAAAATTGTAAAATTGTTAGGGCCAGATTAGATCAGGGGGTAGGTAAAATAGGGCTAAATTCCAATTAGGGTTTGATTAATTTTAGATAAACAAATTGGTTAGGGTTAGGGTTATGATTTGGGTAGGGCATAGATGCTAGATTTAGCTTAACTAGGAGTGAGACCCAAAGACCAACCGGATCGAGGCGCTGGCTGGTTAGGAGTGAGAAAAAGAACCTGTCCCTCTCAGAGTGGACAGGGTCACAGCAATCGAGTCCCTGTACGCACTCCAGGAGGAACAGAGCGTGCACGGGCCATCGCACCCGACGGTCCGCAGCCTCACATCCCTCTACCTCATAATTGTTCTTTAATTGTCCAGGTAAGTATTTCTTTTACAGGTTTTTTCCTTTCAGGTAAGTATTTTTTTACTTTTTTACAGGTAAGTATTTCTTTTTTACAGGTTGTCATATCACGTGTCCGTTACTTTGGCTCAATTCCAATAAAGATTTCTAATTCCAATTTGTTTTCTGTGTCTTCTTTCAAATTTAGTTTTAATTAATCTCCAGTTTGAGTTTTTAAGGAAAACCAATAAAACATGAATTAAAATATGAAATAAAATCCCCCAAAATAACAAACTAAAATAACAAACTAACATAAAGTGGAAAAAATTAAATGAGTATGCCCATGTCGCGACGTTTCGAAGATGTTACTCCTTCCTCAGGCGAGGGCATACTGACGAGCTGTGTTTGAAGCTCCTATTTATACTCTCTCCTCTGATCCCGCCTCCTTTGGCTTTTTTTCGGCTTTCTTTTAAATTCCTTTTCAGCTTTTTGCTTTTTTCCAATTCCGCCAGACTTTTGGGCTCTAATCTTTCCCTTTCTTCTTCCTGTCTTCATTTTCAGTCTTTTCCTCTTTTCCCTTTGACTTTTCCCTTTTCCTCATCCTTTTCTTCCCTTCTCTTGACCTCTGCCCTTTACCCTTCCTTTTGGCCTACATCTGTCCCTTTCTCTTCCAATTGTTTAGGCTACTATGAATGCCGACTTGGCTTTCTACGAAACTCTCAACCCTGCTTGGGGAGGACTCAACCCTACTTGGGGAGTAAATAATTTAGAAAGGCGATGTGACTGTGGGTTAGGCTTTAGGTTTCAGCTTAGGGTTAGGATTACTTGGGCTTCAGAGCTAGTACTGGGTTAAGGTTTAAGATTTAATTTCCAAAAATGAAGTGGGAGTGGGACTTTCCAAAATTGTAAAATTGTTAGGGCCAGATTAGATCAGGGGGTAGGTAAAATAGGGCTAAATTCCAATTAGGGTTTGATTAATTTTAGATAAACAAATTGGTTAGGGTTAGGGTTATGATTTGGGTAGGGCATAGATGCTAGATTTAGCTTAACTAGGAGTGAGACCCAAAGACCAACCGGATCGAGGCGCTGGCTGGTTAGGAGTGAGAAAAAGAACCTGTCCCTCTCAGAGTGGACAGGGTCACAGCAATCGAGTCCCTGTACGCACTCCAGGAGGAACAGAGCGTGCACGGGCCATCGCACCCGACGGTCCGCAGCCTCACATCCCTCTACCTCATAATTGTTCTTTAATTGTCCAGGTAAGTATTTCTTTTACAGGTTTTTTCCTTTCAGGTAAGTATTTTTTTACTTTTTTTACAGGTAAGTATTTCTTTTTTACAGGTTGTCATATCACGTGTCCGTTACTTTGGCTCAATTCCAATAAAGATTTCTAATTCCAATTTGTTTTCTGTGTCTTCTTTCAAATTTAGTTTTAATTAATCTCCAGTTTGAGTTTTTAAGGAAAACCAATAAAACATGAATTAAAATATGAAATAAAATCCCCCAAAATAACAAACTAAAATAACAAACTAACATAAAGTGGAAAAAATTAAATGAGTATGCCCATGTCGCGACGTTTCGAAGATGTTACTCCTTCCTCAGGCGAGGGCATACTGACGAGCTGTGTTTGAAGCTCCTATTTATACTCTCTCCTCTGATCCCGCCTCCTTTGGCTTTTTTTCGGCTTTCTTTTAAATTCCTTTTCAGCTTTTTGCTTTTTCCAATTCCGCCAGACTTTTGGGCTCTAATCTTTCCCTTTCTTCTTCCTGTCTTCATTTTCAGTCTTTTCCTCTTTTCCCTTTGACTTTTCCCTTTTCCTCATCCTTTTCTTCCCTTCTCTTGACCTCTGCCCTTTACCCTTCCTTTTGGCCTACATCTGTCCCTTTCTCTTCCAATTGTTTAGGCTACTATGAATGCCGACTTGGCTTTCTACGAAACTCTCAACCCTGCTTGGGGAGGACTCAACCCTACTTGGGGAGTAAATAATTTAGAAAGGCGATGTGACTGTGGGTTAGGCTTTAGGTTTCAGCTTAGGGTTAGGATTACTTGGGCTTCAGAGCTAGTACTGGGTTAAGGTTTAAGATTTAATTTCCAAAAATGAAGTGGGAGTGGGACTTTCCAAAATTGTAAAATTGTTAGGGCCAGATTAGATCAGGGGGTAGGTAAAATAGGGCTAAATTCCAATTAGGGTTTGATTAATTTTAGATAAACAAATTGGTTAGGGTTAGGGTTATGATTTGGGTAGGGCATAGATGCTAGATTTAGCTTAACTAGGAGTGAGACCCAAAGACCAACCGGATCGAGGCGCTGGCTGGTTAGGAGTGAGAAAAAGAACCTGTCCCTCTCAGAGTGGACAGGGTCACAGCAATCGAGTCCCTGTACGCACTCCAGGAGGAACAGAGCGTGCACGGGCCATCGCACCCGACGGTCCGCAGCCTCACATCCCTCTACCTCATAATTGTTCTTTAATTGTCCAGGTAAGTATTTCTTTTACAGGTTTTTTCCTTTCAGGTAAGTATTTTTTTACTTTTTTTACAGGTAAGTATTTCTTTTTTACAGGTTGTCATATCACGTGTCCGTTACTTTGGCTCAATTCCAATAAAGATTTCTAATTCCAATTTGTTTTCTGTGTCTTCTTTCAAATTTAGTTTTAATTAATCTCCAGTTTGAGTTTTTAAGGAAAACCAATAAAACATGAATTAAAATATGAAATAAAATCCCCCAAAATAACAAACTAAAATAACAAACTAACATAAAGTGGAAAAAATTAAATGAGTATGCCCATGTCGCGACGTTTCGAAGATGTTACTCCTTCCTCAGGCGAGGGCATACTGACGAGCTGTGTTTGAAGCTCCTATTTATACTCTCTCCTCTGATCCCGCCTCCTTTGGCTTTTTTTCGGCTTTCTTTTAAATTCCTTTTCAGCTTTTTGCTTTTTTCCAATTCCGCCAGACTTTTGGGCTCTAATCTTTCCCTTTCTTCTTCCTGTCTTCATTTTCAGTCTTTTCCTCTTTTCCCTTTGACTTTTCCCTTTCCTCATCCTTTTCTTCCCTTCTCTTGACCTCTGCCCTTTACCCTTCCTTTTGGCCTACATCTGTCCCTTTCTCTTCCAATTGTTTAGGCTACTATGAATGCCGACTTGGCTTTCTACGAAACTCTCAACCCTGCTTGGGGAGGACTCAACCCTACTTGGGGAGTAAATAATTTAGAAAGGCGATGTGACTGTGGGTTAGGCTTTAGGTTTCAGCTTAGGGTTAGGATTACTTGGGCTTCAGAGCTAGTACTGGGTTAAGGTTTAAGATTTAATTTCCAAAAATGAAGTGGGAGTGGGACTTTCCAAAATTGTAAAATTGTTAGGGCCAGATTAGATCAGGGGTAGGTAAAATAGGGCTAAATTCCAATTAGGGTTTGATTAATTTTAGATAAACAAATTGGTTAGGGTTAGGGTTATGATTTGGGTAGGGCATAGATGCTAGATTTAGCTTAACTAGGAGTGAGACCCAAAGACCAACCGGATCGAGGCGCTGGCTGGTTAGGAGTGAGAAAAAGAACCTGTCCCTCTCAGAGTGGACAGGGTCACAGCAATCGAGTCCCTGTACGCACTCCAGGAGGAACAGAGCGTGCACGGGCCATCGCACCCGACGGTCCGCAGCCTCACATCCCTCTACCTCATAATTGTTCTTTAATTGTCCAGGTAAGTATTTCTTTTACAGGTTTTTTCCTTTCAGGTAAGTATTTTTTTACTTTTTTTACAGGTAAGTATTTCTTTTTTACAGGTTGTCATATCACGTGTCCGTTACTTTGGCTCAATTCCAATAAAGATTTCTAATTCCAATTTGTTTTCTGTGTCTTCTTTCAAATTTAGTTTTAATTAATCTCCAGTTTGAGTTTTTAAGGAAAACCAATAAAACATGAATTAAAATATGAAATAAAATCCCCAAAATAACAAACTAAAATAACAAACTAACATAAAGTGGAAAAAATTAAATGAGTATGCCCATGTCGCGACGTTTCGAAGATGTTACTCCTTCCTCAGGCGAGGGCATACTGACGAGCTGTGTTTGAAGCTCCTATTTATACTCTCTCCTCTGATCCCGCCTCCTTTGGCTTTTTTTCGGCTTTCTTTTAAATTCCTTTTCAGCTTTTTGCTTTTTTCCAATTCCGCCAGACTTTTGGGCTCTAATCTTTCCCTTTCTTCTTCCTGTCTTCATTTTCAGTCTTTTCCTCTTTTCCCTTTGACTTTTCCCTTTTCCTCATCCTTTTCTTCCCTTCTCTTGACCTCTGCCCTTTACCCTTCCTTTTGGCCTACATCTGTCCCTTTCTCTTCCAATTGTTTAGGCTACTATGAATGCCGACTTGGCTTTCTACGAAACTCTCAACCCTGCTTGGGGAGGACTCAACCCTACTTGGGGAGTAAATAATTTAGAAAGGCGATGTGACTGTGGGTTAGGCTTTAGGTTTCAGCTTAGGGTTAGGATTACTTGGGCTTCAGAGCTAGTACTGGGTTAAGGTTTAAGATTTAATTTCCAAAAATGAAGTGGGAGTGGGACTTTCCAAAATTGTAAAATTGTTAGGGCCAGATTAGATCAGGGGGTAGGTAAAATAGGGCTAAATTCCAATTAGGGTTTGATTAATTTTAGATAAACAAATTGGTTAGGGTTAGGGTTATGATTTGGGTAGGGCATAGATGCTAGATTTAGCTTAACTAGGAGTGAGACCCAAAGACCAACCGGATCGAGGCGCTGGCTGGTTAGGAGTGAGAAAAAGAACCTGTCCCTCTCAGAGTGGACAGGGTCACAGCAATCGAGTCCCTGTACGCACTCCAGGAGGAACAGAGCGTGCACGGGCCATCGCACCCGACGGTCCGCAGCCTCACATCCCTCTACCTCATAATTGTTCTTTAATTGTCCAGGTAAGTATTTCTTTACAGGTTTTTTCCTTTCAGGTAAGTATTTTTTTACTTTTTTTACAGGTAAGTATTTCTTTTTTACAGGTTGTCATATCACGTGTCCGTTACTTTGGCTCAATTCCAATAAAGATTTCTAATTCCAATTTGTTTTCTGTGTCTTCTTTCAAATTTAGTTTTAATTAATCTCCAGTTTGAGTTTTTAAGGAAAACCAATAAAACATGAATTAAAATATGAAATAAAATCCCCCAAAATAACAAACTAAAATAACAAACTAACATAAAGTGGAAAAAATTAAATGAGTATGCCCATGTCGCGACGTTTCGAAGATGTTACTCCTTCCTCAGGCGAGGGCATACTGACGAGCTGTGTTTGAAGCTCCTATTTATACTCTCTCCTCTGATCCCGCCTCCTTTGGCTTTTTTTCGGCTTTCTTTTAAATTCCTTTTCAGCTTTTTGCTTTTTTCCAATTCCGCCAGACTTTTGGGCTCTAATCTTTCCCTTTCTTCTTCCTGTCTTCATTTTCAGTCTTTTCCTCTTTTCCCTTTGACTTTTCCCTTTTCCTCATCCTTTTCTTCCCTTCTCTTGACCTCTGCCCTTTACCTTCCTTTTGGCCTACATCTGTCCCTTTCTCTTCCAATTGTTTAGGCTACTATGAATGCCGACTTGGCTTTCTACGAAACTCTCAACCCTGCTTGGGGAGGACTCAACCCTACTTGGGGAGTAAATAATTTAGAAAGGCGATGTGACTGTGGGTTAGGCTTTAGGTTTCAGCTTAGGGTTAGGATTACTTGGGCTTCAGAGCTAGTACTGGGTTAAGGTTTAAGATTTAATTTCCAAAAATGAAGTGGGAGTGGGACTTTCCAAAATTGTAAAATTGTTAGGGCCAGATTAGATCAGGGGGTAGGTAAAATAGGGCTAAATTCCAATTAGGGTTTGATTAATTTTAGATAAACAAATTGGTTAGGGTTAGGGTTATGATTTGGGTAGGGCATAGATGCTAGATTTAGCTTAACTAGGAGTGAGACCCAAAGACCAACCGGATCGAGGCGCTGGCTGGTTAGGAGTGAGAAAAAGAACCTGTCCCTCTCAGAGTGGACAGGGTCACAGCAATCGAGTCCCTGTACGCACTCCAGGAGGAACAGAGCGTGCACGGGCCATCGCACCCGACGGTCCGCAGCCTCACATCCTCTACCTCATAATTGTTCTTTAATTGTCCAGGTAAGTATTTCTTTTACAGGTTTTTTCCTTTCAGGTAAGTATTTTTTTACTTTTTTACAGGTAAGTATTTCTTTTTACAGGTTGTCATATCACGTGTCCGTTACTTTGGCTCAATTCCAATAAAGATTTCTAATTCCAATTTGTTTTCTGTGTCTTCTTTCAAATTTAGTTTTAATTAATCTCCAGTTTGAGTTTTTAAGGAAAACCAATAAAACATGAATTAAAATATGAAATAAAATCCCCCAAAATAACAAACTAAAATAACAAACTAACATAAAGTGGAAAAATTAAATGAGTATGCCCATGTCGCGACGTTTCGAAGATGTTACTCCTTCCTCAGGCGAGGGCATACTGACGAGCTGTGTTTGAAGCTCCTATTTATACTCTCTCCTCTGATCCCGCCTCCTTTGGCTTTTTTTCGGCTTTCTTTTAAATTCCTTTTCAGCTTTTTGCTTTTTTCCAATTCCGCCAGACTTTTGGGCTCTAATCTTTCCCTTTCTTCTTCCTGTCTTCATTTTCAGTCTTTTCCTCTTTTCCCTTTGACTTTTCCCTTTTCCTCATCCTTTTCTTCCCTTCTCTTGACCTCTGCCCTTTACCCTTCCTTTTGGCCTACATCTGTCCCTTTCTCTTCCAATTGTTTAGGCTACTATGAATGCCGACTTGGCTTTCTACGAAACTCTCAACCCTGCTTGGGGAGGACTCAACCCTACTTGGGAGTAAATAATTTAGAAAGGCGATGTGACTGTGGGTTAGGCTTTAGGTTTCAGCTTAGGGTTAGGATTACTTGGGCTTCAGAGCTAGTACTGGGTTAAGGTTTAAGATTTAATTTCCAAAAATGAAGTGGGAGTGGGACTTTCCAAAATTGTAAAATTGTTAGGGCCAGATTAGATCAGGGGGTAGGTAAAATAGGGCTAAATTCCAATTAGGGTTTGATTAATTTTAGATAAACAAATTGGTTAGGGTTAGGGTTATGATTTGGGTAGGGCATAGATGCTAGATTTAGCTTAACTAGGAGTGAGACCCAAAGACCAACCGGATCGAGGCGCTGGCTGGTTAGGAGTGAGAAAAAGAACCTGTCCCTCTCAGAGTGGACAGGGTCACAGCAATCGAGTCCCTGTACGCACTCCAGGAGGAACAGAGCGTGCACGGGCCATCGCACCCGACGGTCCGCAGCCTCACATCCCTCTACCTCATAATTGTTCTTTAATTGTCCAGGTAAGTATTTCTTTTACAGGTTTTTTCCTTTCAGGTAAGTATTTTTTTACTTTTTTTACAGGTAAGTATTTCTTTTTACAGGTTGTCATATCACGTGTCCGTTACTTTGGCTCAATTCCAATAAAGATTTCTAATTCCAATTTGTTTTCTGTGTCTTCTTTCAAATTTAGTTTTAATTAATCTCCAGTTTGAGTTTTTAAGGAAAACCAATAAAACATGAATTAAAATATGAAATAAAATCCCCAAAATAACAAACTAAAATAACAAACTAACATAAAGTGGAAAAAATTAAATGAGTATGCCCATGTCGCGACGTTTCGAAGATGTTACTCCTTCCTCAGGCGAGGGCATACTGACGAGCTGTGTTTGAAGCTCCTATTTATACTCTCTCCTCTGATCCCGCCTCCTTGGCTTTTTTTCGGCTTTCTTTTAAATTCCTTTTCAGCTTTTTGCTTTTTTCCAATTCCGCCAGACTTTTGGGCTCTAATCTTTCCCTTTCTTCTTCCTGTCTTCATTTTCAGTCTTTTCCTCTTTTCCCTTTGACTTTTCCCTTTTCCTCATCCTTTTCTTCCCTTCTCTTGACCTCTGCCCTTTACCCTTCCTTTTGGCCTACATCTGTCCCTTTCTCTTCCAATTGTTTAGGCTACTATGAATGCCGACTTGGCTTTCTACGAAACTCTCAACCCTGCTTGGGGAGGACTCAACCCTACTTGGGGAGTAAATAATTTAGAAAGGCGATGTGACTGTGGGTTAGGCTTTAGGTTTCAGCTTAGGGTTAGGATTACTTGGGCTTCAGAGCTAGTACTGGGTTAAGGTTTAAGATTTAATTTCCAAAAATGAAGTGGGAGTGGGACTTTCCAAAATTGTAAAATTGTTAGGGCCAGATTAGATCAGGGGGTAGGTAAAATAGGGCTAAATTCCAATTAGGGTTTGATTAATTTTAGATAAACAAATTGGTTAGGGTTAGGGTTATGATTTGGGTAGGGCATAGATGCTAGATTTAGCTTAACTAGGAGTGAGACCCAAAGACCAACCGGATCGAGGCGCTGGCTGGTTAGGAGTGAGAAAAAGAACCTGTCCCTCTCAGAGTGGACAGGGTCACAGCAATCGAGTCCCTGTACGCACTCCAGGAGGAACAGAGCGTGCACGGGCCATCGCACCCGACGGTCCGCAGCCTCACATCCCTCTACCTCATAATTGTTCTTTAATTGTCCAGGTAAGTATTTCTTTTACAGGTTTTTCCTTTCAGGTAAGTATTTTTTACTTTTTTACAGGTAAGTATTTCTTTTTTACAGGTTGTCATATCACGTGTCCGTTACTTTGGCTCAATTCCAATAAAGATTTCTAATTCCAATTTGTTTTCTGTGTCTTCTTTCAAATTTAGTTTTAATTAATCTCCAGTTTGAGTTTTTAAGGAAAACCAATAAAACATGAATTAAAATATGAAATAAAATCCCCAAAATAACAAACTAAAATAACAAACTAACATAAAGTGGAAAAAATTAAATGAGTATGCCCATGTCGCGACGTTTCGAAGATGTTACTCCTTCCTCAGGCGAGGGCATACTGACGAGCTGTGTTTGAAGCTCCTATTTATACTCTCTCCTCTGATCCCGCCTCCTTTGGCTTTTTTTCGGCTTTCTTTTAAATTCCTTTTCAGCTTTTTGCTTTTTTCCAATTCCGCCAGACTTTTGGGCTCTAATCTTTCCCTTTCTTCTTCCTGTCTTCATTTTCAGTCTTTTCCTCTTTTCCCTTTGACTTTTCCCTTTTCCTCATCCTTTTCTTCCCTTCTCTTGACCTCTGCCTTTACCCTTCCTTTTGGCCTACATCTGTCCCTTTCTCTTCCAATTGTTTAGGCTACTATGAATGCCGACTTGGCTTTCTACGAAACTCTCAACCCTGCTTGGGGAGGACTCAACCCTACTTGGGGAGTAAATAATTTAGAAAGGCGATGTGACTGTGGGTTAGGCTTTAGGTTTCAGCTTAGGGTTAGGATTACTTGGGCTTCAGAGCTAGTACTGGGTTAAGGTTTAAGATTTAATTTCCAAAAATGAAGTGGGAGTGGGACTTTCCAAAATTGTAAATTGTTAGGGCCAGATTAGATCAGGGGGTAGGTAAAATAGGGCTAAATTCCAATTAGGGTTTGATTAATTTTAGATAAACAAATTGGTTAGGGTTAGGGTTATGATTTGGGTAGGGCATAGATGCTAGATTTAGCTTAACTAGGAGTGAGACCCAAAGACCAACCGGATCGAGGCGCTGGCTGGTTAGGAGTGAGAAAAGAACCTGTCCCTCTCAGAGTGGACAGGGTCACAGCAATCGAGTCCTGTACGCACTCCAGGAACAGAGCGTGCACGGGCCATCGCACCCGACGGTCCGCAGCCTCACATCCCTCTACCTCATAATTGTTCTTTAATTGTCCAGGTAAGTATTTCTTTACAGGTTTTTTCCTTCAGGTAAGTATTTTTTTACTTTTTTTACAGGTAAGTATTTCTTTTTTACAGGTTGTCATATCACGTGTCCGTTACTTTGGCTCAATTCCAATAAAGATTTCTAATTCCAATTTGTTTTGTGTCTTCTTTCAAATTTAGTTTTAATTAATCTCCAGTTTGAGTTTTTAAGGAAAACCAATAAAACATGAATTAAAATATGAAATAAAATCCCCCAAAATAACAAACTAAAATAACAAACTAACATAAAGTGGAAAAAATTAAATGAGTATGCCCATGTCGCGACGTTTCGAAGATGTTACTCCTTCCTCAGGCGAGGGCATACTGACGAGCTGTGTTTGAAGCTCCTATTTATACTCTCTCCTCTGATCCCGCCTCCTTTGGCTTTTTTTCGGCTTTCTTTAAATTCCTTTTCAGCTTTTTGCTTTTTTCCAATTCCGCAGACTTTTGGGCTCTAATCTTTCCCTTTCTTCTTCCTGTCTTCATTTTCAGTCTTTTCCTCTTTTCCTTTGACTTTTCCCTTTTCCTCATCCTTTTCTTCCCTTCTCTTGACCTCTGCCCTTTACCCTTCCTTTTGGCCTACATCTGTCCTTTCTCTTCCAATTGTTTAGGCTACTATGAATGCCGACTTGGCTTTCTACGAAACTCTCAACCCTGCTTGGGGAGGACTCAACCCTACTTGGGAGTAAATAATTTAGAAAGGCGATGTGACTGTGGGTTAGGCTTTAGGTTTCAGCTTAGGGTTAGGATTACTTGGGCTTCAGAGCTAGTACTGGGTTAAGGTTTAAGATTTAATTTCCAAAAATGAAGTGGGAGTGGGACTTTCCAAAATTGTAAAATTGTTAGGGCCAGATTAGATCAGGGGTAGGTAAAATAGGGCTAAATTCCAATTAGGGTTTGATTAATTTTAGATAAACAAATTGGTTAGGGTTAGGGTTATGATTTGGGTAGGGCATAGATGCTAGATTTAGCTTAACTAGGAGTGAGACCCAAAGACCAACCGGATCGAGGCGCTGGCTGGTTAGGAGTGAGAAAAAGAACCTGTCCCTCTCAGAGTGGACAGGGTCACAGCAATCGAGTCCCTGTACGCACTCCAGGAGGAACAGAGCGTGCACGGGCCATCGCACCCGACGGTCCGCAGCCTCACATCCCTCTACCTCATAATTGTTCTTTAATTGTCCAGGTAAGTATTTCTTTTACAGGTTTTTTCCTTTCAGGTAAGTATTTTTTTACTTTTTTTACAGGTAAGTATTTCTTTTTTACAGGTTGTCATATCACGTGTCCGTTACTTTGGCTCAATTCCAATAAAGATTTCTAATTCCAATTTGTTTTCTGTGTCTTCTTTCAAATTTAGTTTTAATTAATCTCCAGTTTGAGTTTTTAAGGAAAACCAATAAAACATGAATTAAAATATGAAATAAAATCCCCAAAACAAACTAAAATAACAAACTAACATAAAGTGGAAAAAATTAAATGAGTATGCCCATGTCGCGACGTTTCGAAGATGTTACTCCTTCCTCAGGCGAGGGCATACTGACGAGCTGTGTTTGAAGCTCCTATTTACTCTCTCCTCTGATCCCGCCTCCTTTGGCTTTTTTCGGCTTTCTTTTAAATTCCTTTTCAGCTTTTTGCTTTTTCCAATTCCGCCAGACTTTTGGGCTCTAATCTTTCCCTTTTTCTTCCTGTCTTCATTTTCAGTCTTTTCCTCTTTTCCCTTTGACTTTCCCTTTTCCTCATCCTTTTCTTCCTTCTCTTGACTCTGCCCTTTACCCTTCCTTTGGCCTACATCTGTCCCTTTCTCTTCCAATTGTTTAGGCTACTATGAATGCCGACTTGGCTTCTACGAAACTCTCAACCCTGCTTGGGGAGGACTCAACCCTACTTGGGAGTAAATAATTTAGAAAGGCGATGTGACTGTGGGTTAGGCTTTAGGTTTCAGCTTAGGGTTAGGATTACTTGGGCTTCAGAGCTAGTACTGGGTTAAGGTTTAAGATTTAATTTCCAAAAATGAAGTGGGAGTGGACTTTCCAAAATTGTAAAATTGTTAGGGCCAGATTAGATCAGGGGGTAGGTAAAATAGGGCTAAATTCCAATTAGGGTTTGATTAATTTTAGATAAACAAATTGGTTAGGGTTAGGGTTATGATTTGGGTAGGGCATAGATGCTAGATTTAGCTTAACTAGGAGTGAGACCAAGACCAACCGGATCGAGGCGCTGGCTGGTTAGGAGTGAGAAAAGAACCTGTCCCTCAGAGTGGACAGGGTCACAGCAATCGAGTCCCTGTACGCACTCCAGGAGGAACAGAGCGTGCACGGGCCATCGCACCGACGGTCCGCAGCCTCACATCCCTCTACCTCATAATTGTTCTTTAATTGTCCAGGTAAGTATTTCTTTACAGGTTTTTTCCTTTCAGGTAAGTATTTTTTTACTTTTTTACAGGTAAGTATTTCTTTTTACAGGTTGTCATATCACGTGTCCGTTACTTTGGCTCAATTCCAATAAAGATTTCTAATTCCAATTTGTTTTCTGTGTCTTCTTTCAAATTTAGTTTTAATTAATCTCCAGTTTGAGTTTTAAGGAAAACCAATAAAACATGAATTAAATATGAAATAAAATCCCCCAAAATAACAACTAAAATAACAAACTAACATAAAGTGGAAAAAATTAAATGAGTATGCCATGTCGCGACGTTTCGAAGATGTTACTCCTTCCTCAGGCGAGGGCATACTGACGAGCTGTGTTTGAAGCTCCTATTTATACTCTCTCCTCTGATCCCGCCTCCTTTGGCTTTTTTTCGGCTTTCTTTTAAATTCCTTTTCAGCTTTTGCTTTTTTCCAATTCCGCCAGACTTTGGGCTCTAATCTTTCCCTTTTTCTTCCTGTCTTCATTTTCAGTCTTTTCCTCTTTTCCCTTTGACTTTTCCCTTTTCCTCATCCTTTTCTTCCCTTCTCTTGACTCTGCCCTTTACCCTTCCTTTTGGCCTACATCTGTCCTTTCTTTCCAATTGTTTAGGCTACTATGAATGCCGACTTGGCTTTCTACGAAACTCTCAACCCTGCTTGGGGAGGACTCAACCCTACTTGGGGAGTAAATAATTTAGAAAGGCGATGTGACTGTGGTTAGGCTTTAGGTTTCAGCTTAGGGTTAGGATTACTTGGGCTTCAGAGCTAGTACTGGGTTAAGGTTTAAGATTTAATTCCAAAAATGAAGTGGGAGTGGGACTTTCCAAAATTGTAAAATTGTTAGGGCCAGATTAGATCAGGGGTAGGTAAATAGGGCTAAATTCCAATTAGGGTTTGATTAATTTTAGATAAACAAATTGGTTAGGGTTAGGGTTATGATTTGGGTAGGGCATAGATGCTAGATTTAGCTTAACTAGGAGTGAACCCAAAGACAACCGGATCGAGGCGCTGGCTGGTTAGGAGTGAGAAAAAGAACTGTCCCTCTCAGAGTGGACAGGGTCACAGCAATCGAGTCCCTGTACGCACTCCAGGAGGAACAGAGCGTGCACGGGCCATCGCACCCGACGGTCCGCAGCCTCACATCCTCTACCTCATAATTGTTCTTTAATTGTCCAGGTAAGTATTTCTTTTACAGGTTTTTTCCTTTCAGGTAAGTATTTTTTACTTTTTTTACAGGTAAGTATTTCTTTTTTACAGGTTGTCATATCACGTGTCCGTTACTTTGGCTCAATTCCAATAAAGATTTCTAATTCCAATTTGTTTTCTGTGTCTTCTTTCAATTTAGTTTTAATTAATCTCCAGTTTGAGTTTTTAAGGAAACCAATAAAACATGAATTAAAATATGAAATAAAATCCCCAAAATAACAAACTAAAATAACAAACTAACATAAAGTGGAAAAAATTAAATGAGTATGCCCATGTCGCGACGTTTCGAAGATGTTATCCTTCCTCAGGCGAGGGCATACTGACGAGCTGTGTTTGAAGCTCCTATTTATACTCTCTCCTCTGATCCCGCCTCCTTTGGCTTTTTTTCGGCTTTCTTTTAAATTCCTTTTCAGCTTTTTGCTTTTTTCCAATTCCGCCAGACTTTTGGGCTCTAATCTTTCCCTTTCTTCTTCCTGTCTTCATTTTCAGTCTTTTCCTCTTTTCCCTTTGACTTTTCCTTTTCCTCATCCTTTCTTCCTTCTCTTGACCTCTGCCCTTTACCCTTCCTTTTGGCCTACATCTGTCCCTTTCTCTTCCAATTGTTTAGGCTACTATGAATGCCGACTTGGCTTTCTACGAAACTCTCAACCCTGCTTGGGGAGGACTCAACCCTACTTGGGGAGTAAAATTTAGAAAGGCGATGTGACTGTGGGTTAGGCTTTAGGTTTCAGCTTAGGGTTAGGATTACTTGGGCTTCAGAGCTAGTACTGGGTTAAGGTTTAAGATTTAATTTCCAAAATGAAGTGGAGTGGGACTTTCCAAAATTGTAAAATTGTTAGGGCCAGATTAGATCAGGGGGTAGGTAAATAGGGCTAAATTCCAATTAGGGTTTGATTAATTTTAGATAAACAATTGGTTAGGGTTAGGGTTATGATTTGGGTAGGGCATAGATGCTAGATTTAGCTTAACTAGGAGTGAGACCAAAGACCAACCGGATCGAGGCGCTGGCTGGTTAGGAGTGAGAAAAAGAACCTGTCCTCTCAGAGTGGACAGGGTCACAGCAATCGAGTCCCTGTACGCACTCCAGGAGGAACAGAGCGTGCACGGGCCATCGCACCCGACGGTCCGCAGCCTCACATCCTCTACTCATAATTGTTCTTTAATTGTCCAGGTAAGTATTTCTTTACAGGTTTTTTCCTTTCAGGTAAGTATTTTTTTACTTTTTTACAGGTAAGTATTTCTTTTTACAGGTTGTCATTCACGTGTCCGTTACTTTGGCTCAATTCCAATAAAGATTTCTAATTCCATTTGTTTCTGTGTCTTCTTTCAAATTTAGTTTTAATTAATCTCCAGTTTGAGTTTTTAAGGAAACCAATAAACATGAATTAAAATATGAAATAAAATCCCCCAAATAACAAACTAAAATAACAAACTAACATAAAGTGGAAAAATTAAATGAGTATGCCCATGTCGCGACGTTTCGAAGATGTTACTCTTCCTCAGGCGAGGCATACTGACGAGCTGTGTTTGAAGCTCCTATTTATACTCTCTCCTCTGATCCGCCTCCTTTGGCTTTTTTTCGGCTTTCTTTTAAATTCCTTTTCAGCTTTTTGCTTTTTCCAATTCCGCCAGACTTTTGGGCTCTAATCTTTCCCTTTCTTCTTCCTGTCTTCATTTTCAGTCTTTTCCTCTTTTCCCTTTGACTTTTCCCTTTCCTCATCCTTTTCTTCCCTTCTCTTGACCTCTGCCTTTACCTTCTTTTGGCCTACATCTGTCCTTTCTCTTCCAATTGTTTAGGCTACTAGAATGCCGACTTGGCTTTCTACGAAACTCTCAACCCTGCTTGGGGAGGACTCAACCCTACTTGGGGAGTAAATAATTTAGAAAGGCGATGTGACTGTGGGTTAGGCTTTAGGTTTCAGCTTAGGGTTAGGATTACTTGGGCTTCAGAGCTAGTACTGGGTTAAGGTTAAGATTTAATTTCCAAAAATGAAGTGGGAGTGGGACTTTCCAAATTGTAAAATTGTTAGGGCCAGATTAGATCAGGGGGTAGGTAAAGGGCTAAATTCCAATTAGGGTTGATTAATTTTAGATAACAAATTGGTTAGGGTTAGGGTTATGATTTGGGTAGGCATAGATGCTAGATTAGCTTAACTAGGAGTGAGACCCAAAGACCAACCGGATCGAGGCGTCTGGCTGGTTAGGAGTGAGAAAGACCTGTCCTCTCAGAGTGGACAGGTCACAGCAATCGAGTCCTGTACGCACTCCAGGAGGAAAGAGCGTGCAGGCCATCGCACCCGACGGTCGCAGCCTCACATCCCTCTACCTCATAATTGTTCTTTAATTGTCAGGTAAGTATTTCTTTTACAGGTTTTTTCCTTTCAGGTAAGTATTTTTTACTTTTTTTACAGGTAAGTATTTCTTTTTTACAGGTTGTCATATCACGTGTCCGTTACTTTGGCTCAATTCCAAAAAGATTTCTAATTCCAATTTGTTCTGTGTCTTCTTTCAAATTTAGTTTTAATTATCTCCAGTTGAGTTTTTAAGGAAAACCAATAAACATGAATTAAAATATGAAATAAATCCCCCAA
>NW_020328865.1:0-11065 GCF_001858045.2 Oreochromis niloticus | reverse complement strand
CATGTCTTATTCTTATCACTATAGTGGCCCACACTCTGCGTTGTACAGTTGGAGTTGCTGAGCGGCGTAGCGGCGATCTGGTCGCTATCGGTGTGCACAACTCTGATTTGGGTTTACATCGGTGCACGTGCGCCTCGAGACGAAACGACTACGACCACAGTAAAGGCCGCTTGATCCTGACTTCGGCGTATCTAAAACATCTTCGTTTGCACTATGCTTCAATTGCTCATGGCCTACATGTGCACGTGTATGTATTGGAAGACCTGCCACGAAGGCAAATCTACTCCCGCCGACGCAGCGGAGTCACACCTGTACGTGTGGCGATCGGCGTGTTTGTGTGGATTAACGCAGTTGGATTCGTCCGGCTGTTTAGGCACATATAACGAGCGTTACGCACAGAAACGGCAAGAGAAACCATAATGGGAGTTAAGGTAAATGCAAATGTGCGCCATCGGATTATGTAGCACGCATGCCTTGTGGACATTGGCAACCGCTCCAGCGTTGGACGACTGGTACTACGGATATAGGATACTATTTCTTCTAGCAGAACTGAAAGCCATGTGGTCCTATTGCACCGTGGAACTTAAGATGCTAAGCGAGACGATCAGGCAATTGCAATACTCTGCCGTAGCGACAACGGGTAACGCAGAGGTTTTAGCACTTTGCAGAGAAGATCGTGCATTGCACACCACTTTCGACGACCGCGTGAGCACAATGTATTCCGTAGACAAAGGAGATGCCGATAATAAGTCGAGACGAGTACAATCCGGCCCTGTCGGTTGGTCTATCCTATCGCTGCTCCTACTGCTCTACAATACGGCTCATCTGGCGTTTAATCCAGTGACAGATTCATCTGCCCTGTTGTTCGGCATTCCAGCAATTGCGATGTGGGTGATCATCAGATTCACGCAGATAGTACTACTACAATGAAACTGCCTGGATACGGTGTAATCTGAAGCCTGTGCTCACAAGGAATGCGAGTCGCTCTTGGATTTGGATTTCTGCGGGCCCTGGTATGAGTGTCGAGTACTTTCTGCACGTACGTGCTTACAGATCACCGGCACCATGGCCGGTGGCATTCAAAGGTACAAGGAGCCGCTGTTTGATTTCATAGCATTAACTCTGCGTGCCCTGGTATTGGCAAATGCTATACTGTGGTTCGGTAAGTGCTATCTGTACGTACGTACGTTCAGAGCGACACCAGCATCATGACCGGTGACACACAGAAAGGCAGATGGCACCTGGGCATCGCATCCTCCTACCACAACTGCGGCGCATTCACCGGACTACGATGCAGGCCCACCGTATTGGACGACAACGACGAAACCGTACCCTGGGACCTAAATCCCTGGCATTCTGAGACCCCGAAAGACAAAGTGCGATTACACCGCGGGGTTTTCGCACGCAACCGCTGACATTCGGTGGTTACAAGCGTTACATACAGAGGACACAAAGGCCGTCGAGGGGATCTGCAGAGCAGTAGCAGCAGCACGGAACCCCAGAGGATTCAATCGAAGAGGATACCCCAGGCGACTCGGAGCGCCGAGAACCCCCAGAGGAAACTGTGGTGACAAAGGACAGGTCCGTGGAACACCGCCTGAAACAGAAAGCGAAAAGCCATCGCAAAAGCCTACAAGCTGATCGGCTGTCTCACGGCCACCCTTATCGACTCGACCCCACTTACATCAAGAAGTACTCGCACAGTTCAAATGACTTGCCACGCTAAGTGGATGTGTGTATCTTGCAATGTGAATAAAGTACACTCAACACATGTGGATTGTTTTCATGTCGTTTATTGTTGAGATCAACACACACACATGCACATACATACATTTATATTGGTAACGCACAAATGTGTTTTCACGAAAGCCAACGGTTTACATTCAGCTGCGCACAGAACTCTCCCCGGTATGAATAGGACTAGTTGTGTATCCTTTACAAGCTCTAATAACTTGTCCGCAGCAAACCCCTGGACGCTTTCCACTATGGTCAGGGCATGGCGTATCACAGTTCTCAATATTGTTTGACGTGAGTGCTGTCGATAACTGCTTCGACGTTCAACTGGTTGAGTTCTCCGTTCGCGGCATCCGCTGCATTCGCACGACACGGCTCTGGTACACGCTGGTAGCCACCTCCGTTGGCTACCAGGGTAAGCATCGATAGCGTGCTATTTGGCGTGTAAGGCGACATGAGCTCAAACACGTCGAACGCCTCGTCGTCCTTTATAGCACGTAGCAACTCTTCTATGCAGTCTCCTCCGGTTTCGGTGTTCACCCGCCTAGTGTTCACCCGCCTAGTGGCCAGCATCCTCCCCATATGCCCTTATTGACGTGTAAATCATACCCGGGGTCCAAGGGCGCTTCTAACTGAGCGGTCCTGTCGCGTTGATTCGGTAGCTGTACGGTGAATCGGTCGCCTTGTTGCAATTGTCGTGGCCCGTGTTGATCAGTTTCGACTTCGTACATTAGGCGCGCTGAGAAACGGCCTACTGGCCATGGAACTGTTGGCGGAGCACACGGCCACATCCTTCAGAGTTTGAATGTATTCCGCGTTGAGTCCGTGTAGCGTAGGCACATATAGGTCTCCGTCGCGAACAAAGTGGAATAACCCCCCAGGCAAGTCATTGTTTGCTGAATTGTATTTGTAACTGCCGAAAGGAACATCCTGAGGGGGGTTTCCTCTCAGTGAGACCGTGCGTGTAGATCCGTATAGGTCGATGTACTCGCGTGGACGACATGGCTTGCTGCGCTATCCGTGAACACTTCAATCTTTGTATAACAACCTGTTAGCCAGAGTGCGATCGCAGCTGTGGGTCGCTGTGTAAGGTAGGCCGAGTCAATACGATTGCCACCGCAGTAAGTACTTCTAGTGCAGTTGTACTGGTGCGCACTTTGACGATCCGAGCATTTGACCGCGAGCGTATTCATGTCACAATCGGACAAAGGTCCGAATGACCGAGAGAACCAAGGGCACCAACGAGCAATGTATGTCTCCAAGTCACTTGTGCCAACCGCTTAGGCGGCGAGTTGTTAGCAGCGAAGGGCCGGTCCGTGTGAGCCCCGTTATCGTCGCCAGTGTTTCCCCGCAGCCGGTTGAACATGTCAGGAGTATCATTTCTTCCAACGTCAGTCTGTGCCAACAATCTCCATTCATCTCGGCCTTGTAAAAAAAAACAAAAAAAAACAAAAACCCCACACAAGCACCCTTTCAGCACGAGTAGTTCATCTCCACTCTTACGATACATCACCAGGTTGTCGTTGTAAAAATCAACACGTCGACCTTGTTAGCAAAGTTACAGTTTGTCATCTGTAGGTTCTCACGTTCACCACCCTGGTCAACACCACATACACCGAGGGTTTAATAGGCGAGCTCGCAAAGTACTTAGGGGGGTGGTACAGCACCTGACCGTGAACTGTACAGCCTTGATAGTTGTATGTGTTCATGGCCAACAAACACGCCAGCGGTGGGTGGCCACCACCCAGGTGTGACAGTGCCACTCGGAGGGACTCACTCTGTAGACCGTGCCGCTCTGTGTTCCCCTCACGTGAAACACGTTGAATCCTGACTCGGTTTTAATGTAATGTCGACTATCACGCCCTCGGTGTCGCTGACTTTTGCCTCGTTCGCCTGCCGCAGAGACTCTTTGGAAGGCAGAAGAGAGCTGGGCCGTCGGCCGCTTGCTATGTGTATCCCGTTCGAATCCATGTGCCATATCAGCCTCACTCTACAGCCGATCCAGAGTCGATCCACAGTGAGATAATCCCTCTCCGTAGGCCGAACACCTTGCCGGTACGGCGGTAGCGAGAACAGTTTCGGCAGATCCTGAGCGGCCTGTTTCAGAACGTCGTACCAGGCGCTAGGGCCTTTGCGCGAGCGCCGCGACGTGTAACCTTGAGAAACCTGTCTCCGGTGCGTACGTCTTTCGTGTAATGCGCGATGTACGCCGCCGTGATTCCCTCTGCTGTTTATCCTGATGAAATACACGCAGCCTCTCCGGATGGTACATGGGGTTCATCGCGTCTCTTTCACTGACAGTCGCTTGGCTGGTGAATATCCGTCTGGATTGCTCCGTCACAGTGTTGAATTGAAGATATGTCACAGCCTCGGCGTACTCGGGGTCTTGGAACTGCCTTCTGTTGACAAACAGTGGCGTGCAGTGCGCTAACAACGTCTCGAATCGACCGTCTTCCCATATCCGTGTAGAAGACCCACCGGCTGCAGCTGTGAAACGCTCCCCGAGAAAATAACCAAGGGTCCCTTTCCTGGTCCGTAGAACAACTCCATGCAACGTAACGTACGTTCCAACAGGTCCGCGGTCATCAGGCCGTATTCGTCCACCACGATAACATTGACGCCCAGAACGGAGGGGCGTCTTGCATGGGAGCCTGCTCAGAAGACTTGGTCGACACCCTTAGTTTTTGAAACAAAGCGCTGCAGGTTGCACACGATTCGGGGCTCGCGGTGACACACGAGTGTCGTTCGTTCATATGTTTGTCTTCCATTAGCTTAGAGTCGTACACTTTTGCAAACTTTGCCAGTGCGACACAGTGCAGTTCCCGGTACGTCTCGGTGAACCGCTCCAGCGACAGGTTGTTATCCAGTAGTCCTTTTCGAAATCCCATGAGCTTGTGTAACGTATACACGTCCTTGATCGAACACATTTCCCCTAGGGTTCCTGCGGCCTTGTTTGTCAGGGCGCTAACGGCCACGCTCACGTTCATCTTGTTCAGCTGTGCTATCAGCAGCGAAATCGCATACGACTTGCCACACGCGGCGTCTCCGCTGAGCAACGCCACTGTCAGCGCACGTCCTCGACACATATGCAAGCGTATCATAGCCCTGACCCATTCTTCTTGGCAATATCTAGAAAGCGCTAACATGGCCGTGCGTCTGTCATCGACATCACTTGCTCCGATTCCACGCGCTGTCTTTTCCGAGACAGCTTGCCTGCAGCGGTGCCCGCGGTTCGATCGTCAGACATACTTTTGTTGCGATTACGGCCACGGTGAATCGAACACCACCCGTTTGTCTACTCGGCAACGCTTTGCTGTTGAGACTTATATGCGAGAGCTTGCTGGCTGTTAAATGTAGGGACCCGCCCTGCTTTGCCTTGATCGTTACCCGGCTCTTGCGTTGTAGAAATCCGACAGCGAGTCACTCACTTTGAAGGGGTCGTCTGTGTGTTTTACACCATCCGCAGGGGGGTTGCTCACATGAGAAGGTGCCTCTATGCCTTCGATGACTGATCGCAACGCCTACTGCGGACGACCTGCGACGACGACGACTGCGTTTCGAGATCGCGGCCCAATCCTGCAGTCGGAGACATGTACAACACACTTGCTCCTTTCGAACCTTATAAGCCCTGTCTCGCACACGCTCGAATCGCTCAAAGGCCTTAGACACGGTGTCGCGGAACATACGACGTACGCTGTGTACATGGACTTGCCTGTACACAGAGCCATGGTTGTCACGCCGCCTTTACCTGTGCTGCTTAACACAGTCTGAAGCCCGGCTAACACTTCGACGAGCGGGGCGTGCGCCCCGTACTCAAACAGCAGCCACGGAAATTCGTCCGCGTCTATCCTGTCCGCGGAGATGTAGTTGTTCCGTGGGTGCGGGTTCCGGATCGAAACCCAAAGTGCTTCGCGTACCACTGCGGGTCCGTGTGCGAGAGCATAATGTTTATATTTTCCAGCAGCACAGTGAACCCGGTGGCCAGTCTACTACCCATTCTTATCTCGTACAGTTTGTGCAAGACCCCTGCCGAGTAACGGCCTCCCCCGGTTTGAACATGTGGTCCTCGGGAAGAGTCACCGCTAGATAATGGCTGCCTACCCAGTCTAAGCGAAGCAGGTCGTCGTCCGCTTTGTTCTCGGCGTTTTCAGGAGCCGACGATAGTGTTTGAACTGTGGACAGTTGAACCCTAAGGGTCTCTCGTTCTTCGCACGCCTCATCTAAAGCTTGCCTGGTTGCCGCTAGTTCCTTCTTACACGATTCAAGGTCAGCTGCCAGTCGGTGGGAGTGTTGCAGTACATTGGGGCTGTTTGACGTTGAGTCAGACTCGCGCACATCTCGCTCCCGGCGTTGCGTACGCTCCAACTCCAAGTTTTTTGAAGCTCTGACAATTCACGTTTCAGGCTGTTGATTACCCGCGTGTGACACCGATCGTCCTTCTTGCTCGAGTCTTCCCGCTGTCCTGGCTGCTCGCATAAAGCTCGGCTTCGCCTTAGGGACGTTCTCATTTTGATGGTCGCCCGTGACAAATGACCTAAAAGGCGGCATGTGCTTTTACAAAGCAGCACGCAGTCCAACGATAACAACACATCACACACCAGGGGCCTTTATGTATGAACGTTGAGTATATCTAAAAATGTACGTGTTGTATGTTCAGACCATTGCAATGGTGTAGAGGTAGATGAAAAAGCAACATCTCCGCCAAACTGGAAGAAGTCATAACGTTTATTGGAGTCTTTCGTGACGGATAGAGAAGTACTCACGGAATATGGACATGTTACATACACAGAGTGTCGTCTAAGCAGAGCAAGTGCAAACATCAAGCAATATATGTGAGTGCTATTAACACGACACAGACAAAGAAATGTCATTCGAGTCCAACTGGCTGATTCGAGAAAATAGTTTATTCGGTGTCACAGAGAGCACGGTAATACATCAAATCGGTCCAATTATAGTTTCAACCCCAACAACCCCTTCCTTCCGTGTATGGATAGTGTGACCCCAATGTCATTTTCCCGTTTGTCTTCTCGCAGAGGGAACTGCTTGTAATATGCAGCACCCTCTGTGTGTGTATCTCACAAGATAATAAGGAAGATACAGTTGGTAAAAGTGTTGTCTTTGTGTCATTGTGGGTCACCACTCTGTATCTCTCGCTCAGGATAGCGAATGATAGACTCACACTTCGAGTCCATGTGACAGGAGAGTAAAGCTACCAAGGCGTTCATGTGATGATAATGCGTTAACCTCAAGTCCATCGGCCTCTTGACACCGGCTCCTTTCACGGATAGCGTCTCCCATTGTCAGTTTGTGCATTCGCCACACAAGCGTGCTGTTCCAGCAAGGCTCTTTCATGTGCCGTAAAAACCCTGCCTGTTAAATGCACTCCGTCGTACCAATCCATGTGAAGTCCGTGTATGCTTTTCTCACATAAGGTCATGAACCCAAGTAGTTATACTACATCTGTATCTCACACAATTAGTACGTTCGTTGGGAAAATACACACACTGCTCTCTCATATCGTATCTGTGCTCTTGGTTACTGTCGTCGTCGTGCGTCAGCTTGGACGAATGTTTATGGTCGAGGAAATACATGATGTTATTTGGTAGTGTCAGGAAACCCACGATGAGAGATGTTATGACAGCAATCGAGCTTCCGAGGCGGCCTGTGAATCTCGCCATGGACGAGGTTGCGGCACCCGACATGGGCGCGAGTTTTGCCGCAAACATGTCTTTGCCGTTCGACACGAGCGACTTTAACGCGGGCATTCTCTTGCGGTTCATCGTTGTCACATGTAACGGTGTCTGGCGAACATGCGGGGTTTTTGTATCTACTGACTATTAGTACACCATATCGGCCGATATGAACGCTTCGCCGAACTGACCGCCGTTAGTTTCTCTATGCGACGATGTTAGGAGACGCGACGATCGAATTCAAGGCCGTGTCAGGCTGCCTGCACGCGAAGTCGACGAACGACCATCGGTGGTACAAAGTGCAAGGCATAACGAACGCTGGACTCTATGGCTCCGCAGAAAAGGCGAGGAAACCATAACCTGATAACATGGACGTGTTCACGCGACGCTGCAAGACGACACATCAACCCCGAAAGTAAATTGGACTGGGTCGTCGACTATATCAAACAACTGAAGTTTCCGACTGCAAGGCGTCTGAGTTTCGAGCTGGTGTGCTGCGGATATTTACGTGTAACAAAGTCCCTAGTGTACGGCATGTAGACGGGTGTGGGATAAAACACGTATGTCGACGCACATCGGATGTTGGTGGACGCAGATTGCAAGATGTATTCAACGGGAAAACAACCAAACCCCAGGTTGGTTCCAGTTCCAACTTATCCTAACGCAACTAGAGGCCTTGCACCTGCGTCCGATTTGCGGAGGTTTAAGAGTGGCCGGCATACCTTCACCCGACCGCTGCTCGGGCCCAAAAAAGCAGTACACGTACCATAACCGCTGTGTAGCCGGGTGTAAGGGTACAGCGAGATTGGGGGTTCTACACCGAAATCGACATGGTTGCGTACGACACGGTCACAAACACAGTGGCGCTGCTAGAGCTCAAGACGAGGCATAGCGACGTTCTAGATAAAGCAACGCTATGGCATTATAACACGCAGCTGTGGCTCACGTGGGTGATGTTTTCGATCACCTACCCAGCGGGGCAGAGCGCTCCACCGCCTACTTGGTCATAGTGAGACCCGGGACGAATTTGGTTAGAATACGGAGCTGTACTAAGCCCACCGTATCAAAAAGCATGAGGCGTAAATTCCCTTGGCTGACATGTTCTGCACACAGGTTCTCAACTGTCTAGCTCCTCCTTGTGTGCACATGAGGTCACATAATAGAAGCGACACTATGCCCCAGGAGACCTTTGCTCACAAGTCAACCCCGTAGATCTAAGCCACAGAAACATATGCTTAACGAAGCAAAGAAGAAACTTAGACACGACCAACAGCGGACACAGTGCGTGTCGAGCACTGACGGGTGTGTGCGTGAGTGCGCGCGTGCGTGTGTCGCTGTTATAATAACGCAAGGCCCAACGAGCTGATAGCAATTCTCACAATGGGACTGAAGAATCAGGCACTGCACGTTATGCTGGCGAATCCACATCTATCACCGTTCGATGTGATAGCGCGACCTACGGAGCGCTACGACTGGATGCTAGTCGACCATTTGATAATGAGATTTAAGGTCAAGGCTAGCGACTACGTGGAGGAAGATCGACTAGCGTCCATCGAAAACATGGCAAGAACACTGGTCGGACATTACAATCGAGACAGATGGACGGCAGAGTGTCTGGTTCTGGTGAAGGACGGACGGGGAGCACAAAAGCCGGCGGTTAGGGAAACCAGAGACCGCTACCCGCTTGCACCCCACCTTGAGTTCTGTAGACGGAACGCGGATGCTATAGACTATCTCACCTTGAAACTGCTACGCGACACCAACGTGGTAAGAAAGGCAGTGTTTCTGGTGACGACAAGACTGGGGTTTCCGTGACGTGTTGTGCGAATCTAACGACAACCCGTGTGTTTCATCTGAACGACGAAGTCAACGGCATTGGAACCGTAGCCAGACCGCCCGGAGTCCACGGGGTATACGTGGCATCGTTTGCCAATCGACCGCAGGAGGGACACCTCATGTTTCTGAAAGCTGCGTGTCGGAAGAGCTCGAGCAGAAGCTGATACTCTGATGGTAGAACTAGCCAACGCTCTCCGGGCACTGTTTGGTATGCACGTCAGACTCAGACGCGATAGCCGTGCTCACGGCTTGCGGGCGGGAAGGCTCACGTTGCGGTTGACCAACACGAGCTACGAGCGCACTCGACCAATGCACAGCTCCGCGTTTGGCGACCTGCTCACGCAGGGGCCCGGGGTTCGCGTTCACGGCCAACTGACGTGGACTTTGAAGCCTGCAAGGTTCAAGGTTAAGGTTCAAGGTTCTTTATTTGTCACATGCATAGTTATACAAGTATAACACACAGTGAAATGTATCCTGACACGCTCCTCGACATGTGCAAAAACATGGGGGGGGGGGGGGTAGAGGAATAACATTATAAATATATATATATATAGTATATACGTTGGGTGAATGTGCAGTAGAAGCAGCAGCAGGTGGATTCTGTACATTAATATGAATAGACATCTGACTATTTTACAGAATGGACAATATAAACATGTTTAAGTTAAAGGAAGTTAAAGGAATTGAGTGTCTGGAGGAGAGTCTCAGTCAATTATAGATGATGTGAGATGGCGTGTGTGTGTGTGTGTGTGTGTGTGTGTGGGGGGGGGGGTTGGTTTAGGGTCCGGATGGCTTGTGGATAGAAGCTCTTCTTGAGTCTCTCTGTCCTTGCCCGGATGATGCGGAACCTTCTACCAGATTGTAGAAGTTGGAACAGTTTGTTGCCAGGATGGGACGGGTCCTTCAGTATCTGCGTTGCTCTAGTCCGGCATCTCCTGGTGTAGGTGTCCTGAAGTGGGGGAGAGCAATCCTGCAGCAGCGTTCTGCTGTACGGATCACTCTCTGGAGAGCTTTTGGTCCTTACACAGCTGTTCCCGAACCACGCTGTCATGTTCTGTTGAGGATGCTCTCCACAGCGCCTGTATAGAAGATCCTGAGGATCTTTGGAGAGACCCTGAACTTCCTTAGTTGTCGGAGGTGATACAGGCGCTGCCTAGCCTTCTTGGTCTGGACCTGAATGGGGCAGCCCATGTCAGGTCTGAGGAGATGGGACACCAAGATATTTGAAGGACTGCACCCTCTCCACTGGAGCTCCATTGATGAAAATGGGTTTGTAGTCTCTGTGCTGACTCCTTCTGAGTCCACCACCAGCTCTTGGTCTTGCTGACGTTCAGCTGGAGGTGGTTGTCCTGGCACCATGATGCCAATTCTTCACTTCGTCCATGTAGGCGCCTCATCGCTGTGGAGATGGCACCCACACCACTGTGTTGTCAGCAAATTCACAATGGTGTTGGAGCCGTGGTGGCCACACAGTCCGAAGTGTAGAGGGAGTAGAGCAGTGGCGAGAGGACACACCCCTGTGGTGCTCCTGTGTTGATGGTGATGCTGTCGGAGACACACCCACCCACCCTCACCACCTGAGTTCTGCCGGTGAGAAAGTCCAACACCCATGCACACAGATGGCTGTTGAGTCCAGGTCCCAGCTTTGTGAACAGTCTGCTGGGCACTATTGTTTTAAACCGCGAACTGAACAAACAAACAGCATTCTCACATAGTTACCTGTTTCTTGTCCACGTGGCTGAGGGTGGTGTGCAGGACATGGGCTATGGCGTCTTCAGTGGATCTGTTGGGTCGGTAGGCGAACT
>NW_020328864.1:337500-354401 GCF_001858045.2 Oreochromis niloticus | reverse complement strand
ATGTTCTTTCTTTAATTTTTTTTTCGTCCCTTTGCCTAGTAGACACTCTTAAACATTACAATGATGGACACAACAAACCTCACATCTGTTGTTACGTGTTACTCTTTTCAGGACGGATTCGTGCACACCTTCGACCGAGTACACCAACGGCCGTGGCTGTCAACGCAAGGAAAGCTGTTTGTGTTTGGTGTGGGATTAGGTTTATTGTCAAAGCAAGGAAAGCTGCTTTTGCTTGGTGTGGGATTAGGTTTATTGTCAGTTTACTATGATACATGATAATAAATACAATTTACTCACACACACACGCTTGGTACATGTCTTCTTTCCGTGCTTACACTGTGCAATGTACATGGGGAATATACACCATCAACATCACAGCCTACAAACAAATCACATCACAGCCCAAACACCGCGGCTTCGAGCAGTTGTTTCAGTGTGCCGTCGGAAGGAAACATGTGGTCTGTGGGATATACTTCTATGTTAGACAAAAAAAAACAACTTGTTGTCAGCAGTCCATTCGTGGTATACACATTCGTGGCCCGTGCCCATTTACACAGTCCAACATAGGATCTGAGTCCTGTAATATATCCTCTGGTACAGTGACGTGACACGTTCCAGCGTTCCTCTGACCAACAAGAACGATCTGACGGACACAGCTCCACACTGGCCTCTCCACATCCAAACCTGTAGTTTGCCACTGTGGGAGAATCGGCCTCAAGTCGGCCTGCTGGTATGTACGAGCGCACCACCGGAGTTCGTTCCTTCTGTCGTCTACCGCTTTTTCTCATCCCGTCGCTTGCGGCTATAAGAATCACTTGATGATCAATTAACGTGGTACGATCCACCTCTCCCCAGTTCTCACACAGGCGACCCCACCAATAAGTTACGCTTTCGTCGAGCCGGGGCGTCAGAGCATAGCATTTGTTGGTATGGCACACCAGACCGATTGCCTGTAACACATTGAAAATATCGTACAACCTTCTTCCTTTGACGCTCAGTGTCACAGAGAGACTCTTAGGACATAGGGTCCGGGATTATTGTGCACGTGCCGATACACCACCTCGGTGTAGTGTAGCAGACGACAATCTCGGTTTTCCTTGTGTTGTTTACGTATCGCCACGACAGGTACGAGTTTGAGGCCTGTAGGACGTGCAGAGCATCGAGAATCGGCGCACCCAGGACCGAGTTTCACGTGAGCCTGCAACCCCTCAAGGCGTCGCGAACATGTTCGGTTAGTGTGGCGCATTATCATTAGCATTTTGGTAACGTGGATGTGCAGCAAAGTATCGCTCCCACGTTTCCGTATCATGTGACAGTGTAACATTGGCGGTCCACCGCGCTGCTTATGTACTGCCCTTCGCAGGTTCCGGTCGGCGGGTCGGTCGCGTCTTTCTCCGACCGACCGGCGCAGTGTGTAACACTGAAGGTATACACAAGACCAAACTTGGTCGAGTGCGATAGCTTTCACATGGGGTGAGACACACTATTAAAGGTTGAAGTGGTACACTACGGCAACCAAGGACTGTGCCGGAATGGCTCGGGTTAACGCCGGCACAGAGCGCCCGGTGGTCGATCAGACTGTTTACAAGTTGGTCAGTGGTTGTTGGGTGATTTTCCAGAAAGTTTGAACGTGAGCCTACATGAACTTCTCAAGATGAGTCAAAGTGCAGCAAACAGACACGGAAATGGTTCGCCAGACGCCATCGCTCCTCGTCAACTGCATTCTGGACCACTATGCGACTCACGGGCCTTAATTGACAAGGGCGAGGAAGACGACAGTGTCCTCGATGATGATGATGATGATGATGATGTTTGACACGACGAGACAGACGACGATGCTGATGATGATAACGAGGAGGCTAACACCATCATGCCGCACGAGTTACGGCAAGGGAGTGCGGCGGACCGGCTGTACGAAGACGATGACACTATACCTTATGTGTTACGCCAAGCTAACAACATGTACTTCAGCTCTGCCGATGACATTACCTCTCACGCGTTCGACGAAGGTAGTGAAATGTACTTAAGCGCAGACGATGACACTATCAGCTTAGTTGGAGGGAGTCCGACGAACCCACCGTACAACGACATCGATTACGCTATATCTCAGGCGTTAGGGGAAGAAGGCATGTGGATGGACAGTAGGACGATGAAGACGACGAGACACTAGGTGTCACGCGTTACTGGACGAGAGTCAGCTGCAACTACGTTACAAACGCATGTAGGGTATTAGTGCATGGTGTCCACTCACATACTAACCATCCACCCCATGCTACAAAAATACGCTTTACACCTTTTCGCACCAGGCGCGTTGAAATGGCGACCGGCTCAATGTCACCCTCGATCCGAACCTTCTTAGACAAACACGAGTGCAATGCTCTGGCCGAACACTTGCAGGGCATGTCATACAATGCCTTTCTTCAGACACCAGCTTGGACATTGCTACAGTGGGCGCATCTTGGGATTGCGTTGTCAGTCACACAAAGCTGGTACACGAAACCTACCGCGCGTACACCTCCGTCAAGAGCCTGCGCGAGGCGCCGCCCGGGACAACGCACAAGGACTTTTCCCGTGGTCGCCGCCGAACAAACGACCGAGGCGCGCCTAAAGTCTTAAGGGCCATGACGACCGAGGACCCCGTGATGAGAAGTCGAGCACAAACAATGGGGGATCGGTGCTGCGGCCAGCGCGCGACATACCAGGAGTCTGCCGAGCCGGAGTCAAGCGAACGTCGCACGGTTCGCCGAGCGAGTCCTGACTACTACCGCACCAAACCGCAGCTGTTTTAACGAACGCCAAAGGCTCGCGTGGCATAATTTGGTCTACGAGGTCCTAGGATAACATCGCTCAGAATCTTACAAACACAGAGGGCGCTTCGGTCGAAGACTACTAAAACACAAGCGGAGTTCTGGTGGGCAAGTGTGTATAAATTGGACTGCCTGGCTTCGTGCATACCACCAATGCTCCACACAGCATATGCGTCTGACACGAACAGAATGTCTCACTACAGCCATCCAAATATGTCGGGTTCCACATCGACCCTGACGACCAACACCAAGACCAACGTGTCGACGAGTCTAAGCGGTGAGCCGCAAGTCACGTGGCTCAAGTAGGCCACGGTGGAGGTTCGCCTTTTGCGCAATAGACGAGCGCGCCCCCGAAGCCACATCGCTTCGGTCGAACTCCGGGTCTTCGCGCGACTCTGACACAGATGAAAATTGTGTGCACGAAGAGGGTTGTTCTTGTGGCGACGACACCAGTGACTCCGACGATGCGAGTGAGACCGACGATGAGAGTGAGATCGACGATGCGAGTGAGATCGACGATGCGAGTGAGACCCGATGTCGACAGTCACGACGAAGGCCAGTGCAACGACCCGTCCTGCTGCGATCCGGCTCTGATGTACCACTCCGAGGACGAGGTCTCGTACTATCGGAACAGCGGCATGGCCTTCGAGGACCGGGGTGACGGCACCGGCTTTGGTACACTCCTGGACCTTGCATGTCGTTTGGAAGAGGGACCGGTGTTGTGTTCGAAGACTAACGTCGTCGTCCTCCGCCACCACCAGCAACAACAACAACAACCCAGGATTTCGTTGTTTATTGCTTTGTTTGTATGTTACCCACAGCCACCTACTACTCGTGTGTGTACCCACAGTATATCTCAAGTTGTGCTCCTTTGTTGTGTGTATATTCTCATCCTAAGACCTCAAATGAGCCTTAAATTAAATGCAATTGACAGAGCGATTTGGGATTTTCTTTTATTGAGTCTGCTTTCTCTCCTCTTTCACATCACACAAAGACACACCACAATATAGCAACCAAGTGCATTCGTGTACTATGTAATAATACACTCCGACGTTTAGAGACTACAGACTCGTAGACTGCGCACCGTAACCAATGCACCAGTGAAATGTATACGTGTTGCTCCCGATGTTATTGTGAATGTGAATGTTGGCAACAGCAAATAAAATCAAGGTGACACATACAGGGTTTATGTGGTTTCTTTTATTAGTGTGGTCCGATGTTTATGTTCACAAGTCATGTAGGTAACTGCATGTTACACAAGGACAATCTTAGTAGGTTATCATTGCTTTCATAAGCACCGTAGCCGTGTTGTCGTTGTTGTATGTTACACACACATCACAACTCAATTGTGGACACGCTTCAGTGGACCCATTTCATCTCTGGCGTTCTGGATACCATAACAAAAAGGTGTTCCACTTCAAGTCGTCTTGGTTGGTGTCACACCACAGCAGGCAAGTAGCTTGCTGCGATTCCGTCTCACGGAATACATCACCTAAACGAGGCACCACACTAAAGCGCTCGTCCACCAACTCCCGTAGGTCTTTGTCGATCGCCGCGCTTACAAGTTTCCAGCGATTGTCTTCGAACCGGCAGTCGGTGTGGCGGTCTGCCTCTCCTGGTATCCAGCTGAGCGTGAAGTATTCTTTGTAAGCTTCCCACAACTGCTCAGTGAAGCGCTCTATATCCATCGTGTCGTCGTCTATCAAAAGGGTCAACGTCCACCCTAAGTCAGCGGTGCGATCCACTTGCACGTACCAAGCACGGCAGATGGGAGGCCTGTACATGCAATATCTCAACCAAAAATGGCACAGCTGAAACCCATCCGTGATCAGCGAGCCCAGGTCTTCCACCTCCAAAAGCTGTATATACGGAAGTAACGTGTGCAGGTTAGGCTTCTCGTCCGCGGTCATCTTGGTCAGCATTGAGCTCGAGAGCACGTGCCTTTTCATAATTCTGTCTAGGCTGGGGCTGTAGAATCTAGAGAGTTTGTCAATCTGAGAGTCGGGGAACGCCACCCTGGGATGGCGTATGGTGAGTCGATGAGTACCTGGCATTGTAAGAGACGGAGTGCATGTAGTACGATGTGTGTGACAGTCTGTGTATATATACCCACAGGAAACATAAACAACACATTTGACTACGACAGTGACACAAACGTACGAACCATCGAAATGTTACCCTTTGTGATTTTTAGTTTTGTGCTGTCAACTGATCAACGCCACGGACGATCCTGCTGTTGTCACAGCTGAGAGTGGTCAAGGGGTTGTGATTCTACCATGTCGATGTTCATACACGAGGACCGTCATTGCGGGTGTGCTGTGGAGGAGAACTGATCTGATGCGTGATGAATATGTTCTTCTGTATCGTGGTAAACAGTACTACCCAGACTTCCAACACCCATCCTTTAAGCGCCGGGAGTATTTGCAAGACAGAGAAATGAACGAGGGAGACCTGTCTTTGATTCTGAAGAATGTGACATCGAACCGTACCCATTATACGGTGTTATTATTGTGTATTGTGTTTTGACCGTGAAATAACAATAAATGAAGGATGAACATACACAGAGTGTCATTCGTTTTATTGCTTGCATTGTACACAGTTGACATTATGTTCACATCCATGGAATGACAGCACGGGCTACCATTGTAGAGCAAAGGCTTGTACAGTTTGAACGTCTTATCCCCTGTCATCTCGGTCAGCGTGGAGCTCAAGAGTACATGTGTTCTCAGGCGTGCTCACGGAAAAGCACGTATTATCACAGTACCCCTTCCAGCTACTCCTAGTTTATGTGCGGGTCACTGCGTCTCTCACGGCGAGCATGAAACATGGCAACAGTTATCTCCTTTATACTTGTCTTGTCACTGACACTAAGCGGACACGTCGCTCTGTGTCAGCAGAAGAATGACAAAGGTGGGTGTAAAATGGCCTTGTTACCTCACAACAACACACCAAACAACGAATGCATTGCTGTCCATGGGAGTCTTTACGAGAATGTGAATGTCACCCGCAGGTTCTCCACCCCGTCCGCACGTCAGATTGATTCTCGTGGGCAAGACCGGGTCTGGCAAGAGCGCGTCTGGTAACACTATACTCGGCGATAGCAACGCTTTCAAGGAGGACATGTCACCCGAGTCCGTCACCGTTGGCTGTGTGAAGAAGGAGGTGGACAGAGACGGCGCCAAAGTCGTTGTGATCGACACTCCGGGTTGTTTGACACAGCCAAAACACAATACGATGTGAAAAGAAAGATCGAGGAGTGTGTCGAACAGTCGGTACCGGACCGCACGGATTCCTTTTGGTAATCAGCCTAAAGTCTAGGTTCACACAAGAGGAGCGGAGCAGCATAAAGTGGATTCGAGACAACTTCGGAGAAGACGCTTTCACGTACACCTTGGTCTTGTTTACACACGGTGACTTGCTAAAGGGTAAATCGGTGAGAGACTATGTGAAGGAAAGCAAAGAGTTACAAAGAGTGATAAACCAATGTGGTGGAAGGTATCACACGCTGAGCAACACTCAGAGAGTAAACCAAACCCAAGTGGATACTCTGTTGAGTAAAATAGAGGACATGGTAGAATTCAACGGAGGTGAGCACTACAGCAACGATATGTATGAGGCAGCTCAGAAGAAACTCGAAAGAGACAGGGAGCGTAAGAGGAAAGAGCAAGACCAAATGCGAAAAGAGCATGAAGAGATGATTAAGACAAGGGAATGGTGTAGATGCTTCGGTCTTACGTCTCTGGGATTATTTGGAGCAGGGGTATACTTGTCCTCTTATGTGCTAATGGGGATCGGTGGGGCGCTTGGGTATTCTCAGTTTAATTGTTCTGTGGCCATGTTCAGTTAGGTGGGCTAACTACATTAGTCAGTTTGCCATCACACGCTAGATTGTTTTGGTAGAACTGCTTATGAAGACAGTATGCTGAGAATCGGTGTTCTTCACCAAATGGATGTACAAGATATCGACCGATATTAGGAGTCTGTTTCTGTCCTCGTTGTGTGGATCATGTGGTATCTGTGCAGTACAATAAAGGTGGAAACATACTGTTATTGTGTGGTGTTTTACACTGTTACTGTGTGGGTTTTTAGACCGTTCCATTTTTGTCGAAACACAGTCATACACTGAGCTGGGTTTGATTCCTTTATACACCAAATGTGAAATGAAAAACTCCGTACAAGATCACAGTGTACGTTTGTTTATTCACGAATACAGCAGCACGTTGAGGTTACATATACAGTTTTAAATCACAAGTAAAATAGACTTATCGTGGTGGTGGTTTATACGAAAATATATACACACACTGCATACACCAAACGTCAAATGAAAACTCCGTACAAGATCACAGTGTACGTTTGTTTATTCACGAATACAGCAGCATGTTGAGGTTACATATACAGTTTTATATCACAAGTAAAATAGACTTATCGTGGTCGTGGTTTATACAAAAATATATAGACACTGTATGAAAAGAGCATGAAATATCCTCTTTGTACCCCCCCCCCCCCCCCCCCCCCCGTCAGCAACGCCTAGGCATTATGTCCGGTACTTGCTCGGCTAAAAACTCGTCTGGGTAGAGCTGAACGTTTTGAAGCTTGAGCTTTAGCAACTTGACAGCACTCGGAGATATACCCTTTATGTTGAAAATCGGGGTAATGCGTACCCTCAGAGGGTACGGGTTCATCTTGAGCGTGCTCTCCCACTCGTCCTCTCCCCCGAGATCGTCCCCTCCTATCTGCACGTATCGAGACTGTTTGGATATAGACGACAGTGCTTTCTTCTGATACTCTGACAGCCCTTCCGTGTTACACCTTGACGTGCTACCACCGGCGCTGGCTCCACCGCCAAAGCCAGAGACTTCGACTTTTGCTCCGCTGTCTCTGCAGCGCTCAGCAGCATCGTCTAAGCTGTTCTCAGCGTCCTTGTTGCAGGTAGAGAACACCTCAAACGAGCTGTAATATCCACCAACCTCCACTGAGCTTACGAACCCATATCCCCAAGTGTCCAGGAACTCATCGATGTGTCCTTCTGGGTCTCGGTTAAGCTCCTCCAGTGATACGCGGAGCATGGTGCTGGGTTCATAGGACGAGAAGGTTGCGCTGCCCACTTGGCACTGATATGATGATGACGAGACTGAAACTCTGTTACTCGAAGCTACCGTCCTCTCCATCGACCTCTCCACGGCATCGGTCTTACTGAACGTCACTTCGGCCGAGGCCGTTACACCAGCAAAGGACCCCGACGCTTCTACGTGACCAGAGCTAGAGTCCTTGGTGCCATGCGATTGCTTGGTCTGCGACGCGTCAGCTGATGCTCTCTTGTATTCTCTGCTACCTCTCAGACACCGGATGGCCTTGTGAAACTTGACACGGGCGGGCACCGTGAACTCGTTTTGTTGCCTGCACCTATGCAAGAACCCCGAGAGCGCTACGGCCTCCAAGTTCCCCAGTCCTTTGCTTGTCACAGCGTAGCCCAGCGGAAAGGTGTACACGGAGATGGTCGAGTCACAGTGGTTTATCAGCAACCGGTCCGCTATGTACAGAGTTCCAACTATAAGTGTGCTCGATAGGGTCACAGCTATAACAGCATACAATACGTTATTCAGTCGAACTCCCGCTATCCTCCTCTCACCGACCCTACGTACTTGGTCGTCCTCACTGGGCAGTCCTGTGCAATTGGGCAATCTCATCACGCGAGACAGCGGGCACGGCAGCCTCTCTAGCCGGTCTACTCAGCCTTCCAACTAACCCTATGATACAGTCATTAGCAGCCGATAGTCCTACCCGACATTCATGGCCACCGTGTGCACACACACGTCGTAGCTCACTCCGGTTTCTGAACGCTAGGCCAAATATCAGCGACAGTCCAAGCAGGACACACACAGCCGAGACAATCCCCTCGTTTCTTGTCCTCGCATCAGAGTCCGCAGACAGAGGGTCCTCGGTAATGGAGGACTCGTCCCGTTGAATGCACGTGATACACGCCTCGCTAGAGCACTGGAATCCGGGCTTACACACGCACTGTAGCTCTTCTTTTGGGCTGTACACAATGTTCTTGGGCCCGTATGTGTCAGACCACACGGGGTTCCGTTCACAAATCTAGGACGCGCACCCCTTGGCAGACAACCGCCGTCTCTTCTCCAGAAGTCCTACACGGCACGCAGGGCAACGCAAAGTGTTGCAGGTGCGAACAGAAGGGCGGGTTGTCCGGTGAACTGCTGGCATACAGTTGTCTCATATTCCGATCCTGTATTTGTGTAATGGGAACACGTCCATCCCAGTAAAACATGGCGTACTTCTTGCCGGAAGAAATGTTCTGTAGGTACACAAAGTTTTTGTTGACATCGCAGTAGGGTTGCAAAATACACCTAGTCAGCCTGTTGTGTAATTCCGTGTATTCGTATAACCGACAATGTACACAGTGCGGATCACGACAATGCCCGCTAGCTGCCATTACTGTGCCCGGAGGACACATACAGCAACCCAGGCTGTCAGTCACACAGCCCAGACAAGTAGTTCCACAGAGAAGCATAAGCAAAACGCGCATCATTTCTGCAATCAGTTAGCAGAAATCCTCATAGCATGGGTGTTATTACCATCTCCTGGCCGACCAGGCCGACCAGAATCAGCAGGGTCCCGCGCTGCAGGTCGACGAGGAAAGCGGCGCAGGTCGGCGAGAAAAGCGCTGCAGGTCGGCGAGGAAAGCGCTGCAGGTCGGCGAGGAAAGCGCTGCAGGTCGACGAGGAAAAGCGCTGCAGGTCGGCAACAAGGCATTGTGACTTCGATTAAATACTACCCCAAACAGGCCGCTTTATCCCAACAGCCTGCCACTGCTGAGAGAACGCAACAGCTTAAGGACATAGCTCGTTTCTAGATGCAGACATCAGAGTCACGCAGAAGCATCTCCGGTTAATTTGTCAACTATGAAGACAGCGGTCTACACTATCCTGTGCTTGGGAGCGTTGTTCGACTCCACCAGCTGCAGTTCGACCAAGAAGAGCTACAGTGCGAAATGTCTGAACGGTAAGACCGCGACAGTGGACGCGTCTAGTGTGGGCCGCACTTCCACGTACAAGACGTACAAGCAACTGGTGTGCAAAGCCTGCGCCGTGCAGCAGTGCGATGACACCAGGCTGTTCAAGGGGTACTCCAAAAAGGACGACAACAGTAGAATCCTCACCTCCAGCCTGGAAGGGCTGCAGTTGAGGAGTTACGGCTCGACCGAGGCCAAAGTGTCATACAGATGCCCCAAGACAGAAACCCTACAGGCCGCTCAATGCCCAACCGCGCAGACGCTGAAAGAGTGCCTAGTGAAGCTGTGCCAAGAGTGTTCCTCGACAAACTGCGAGGTGTACGCGGGCTCGACGAAGGTCAGCTCGGGCAAAGTTGCGGTAGCCAAGGGTGTGTACAGGATCGACACGAAGGCCTCGGCGGCAGAGAAGCTGAAGAAGAAGCTGGAGGCCGTCAAAAGGATTGCAACGTCCGGTAAGGCAAAGGGGGCAGCCAAAGCCATAGGAGCCGCTGTGGTCAGCAACAAAGATGTCATCGTCAAGTTCGCCAAATCCGTAGGGGTGCCTGAGGAGAAACTGGCGACCATTCAGCAGATAATCAAAGTGGGAAACAGCCTCTACGCGAAAGACGTAAACGGCGGACTCACAGCTCTGGCTGAGCTCACGGGTCACCCTCTGACCGAAGAGGAGGAGAAGACTATCGACAATGACATGAGCGAGGACAAAGAGGTCGAGTATTCTAGCGTGTTCGCTGCTCTGAAAGAAGAGGCCGCTCGCGTCGAGAGCGGGCGAGACTTGTATCAAGACAGCAAAGACTCATTCTTGGTAACCTACGGATTGTACATAGCTATCTCTGTAGTCGTTATAGCAGCGATAGCCAGCTGCGTGTGCTGTGTGCTATGCTGCAGGATGTGCTTGAAAAAGAGGAAAAGGGTCAACGTGGACTATAACTTGCAGCAGCGCGATCCGTAAGAAATGACAGCGCTGTAAGAAATGATAACGCTGAATATTGGTTTTGTATTCCACATAAAGCATGCCAATGGTCACGAAGTATTGTGTGTGCCATCTACTAGTACACGATTGTACTCTTGTGTTTTCGTATCACGTTTGTATACAACGGAGGCCAATGCGATGAACATTGTAGCCTAGGGAAGAAATGACACTGAAGATTTTTCCTTATGTGTTTGCATCATGCATACACCCTAACGTATTACATGTAATCACCAGTGCCACTGTTTACACTGTTGTCAGTGTACTCCTGTGCAATTACGGTTAGCATTTTACACTGTTGGTATAAAATTTATGCTGTGTTTTTATACTGTTACATTTTTGTATTGTTGTCAATGTACTCCCATGCAATCGAGACTTGCGTTGTTATACTGTTGCAGTGAAGAATGTAAAGTAAAGCACAGTCCTATGAAAACAATGTGTTGTATACACAGATGGTATGGTTTATGGTCTATGCTATGTTGCAGAAAATAAAATGCAGTAACAATCAATGGTGTCTGGGTACTCTGATGTTGCTGTTAGCCGTAAACACCACAGTACAGCAGTTATATTGACAAATCATTTATTGGGACATACACGCATACGAGGCACTATGTATCAAACTCCAGATGTCTCATCTTTTAGGCCGTGGTGTTGCGCACAAGAATCAGTTTGATTTGCAATTTGTCCAGTCCTCTGCTTTCGTATAATGCACACCACCACCGGATACAGAGCAGCAGTGCACAAAAACACCATTGTCGAAAACAGCAGTAAGGCCCAGAGCAAAACAATGTTCGACCAGGCAACTGCGCGAAGAGTTTTGCGATCCTCCAGGCGCCAGTGTTTGATAGCGTGATACCCAGTGTCCTCCTCCAACACGTTGCAGGTGAAGTTCCCCTTGTCAGATTGTAATATATCCACAGCGATCCGTCGTTGAAACGTGTCGTCGTTGTTTGGGAGAATGTCAAAGACCTCGAGACCGTCATCCGTACTGAGAACTCGGCCGTTTCTCATCAGCGTCATAGCAGGCGTGTTTGTGGAGAAACCCGATGCCATACAAATCAATGTGAGAATAGGTCCGCGTGTCTTCCGTGCAAACACGTACACGTCAGGGACGATTGCCCTTTCTCTCAGTTCCCGTTGGCTGTGTCCAACAAACCTAGTCAACCATCCGATACACTCGTCGCGCAAATAGCCGTTGGTGTATTCCGTTAACACGGTCACACCGTTCCATTTGTCCGCGATGGGTTTCGCCACTTCGGTCGCAGCTGACCACCCCAGCGTGACATAATCAAAAGACATTAAATCGTCACCATCGTAAGCGTACTTATCCACCCCGCGGACAAACCGCAGCCTCTCCTCGGAGGGGTTCGTTTCCTCATAACATCCGTGTAACCACTGTAGAACATGTACATCCCCATCGGACGCCGAGTGTCCCATCCGAGTCATCACGACATCTAGGTTAACGCCAAACCATTGCTGCTTGCTGAGTCGACTCTGCGTGCCCTTATCCAAGTATTCAGTAGTTAAGTGTTGTCTAGCCCAGTTTGTTGTGGGGGTTTTCCGTGGGTTGTCGGTGTCAAAACGGTCAAAGGGTTTACTGTCCAGTAGACCTATTGCTGTAAACTTGTGCACACCCGGCAAGCCGAGGTCTGCGGACAGCGCTGTATAAATGTAGATCAGCGAATGAGTTGCCGAATTCACCGTCAGCATACGCGTGACAAAGTACAAAAACACATACCGCGCGTCCATCGTAAGAGCTACCTCAATTATGTGCGTTGTGCAAATGCAAGTGATCACAAACTCTCCCAGTGTTCGGGCAAATAAACTCGCCAACGTTTCCGCCGTCTCACAACAAAGCTCCCTGTCCGGCCGACAATCCCACCCCCGGCTGCCCTGTTCCACATCGACCGCATGTACCCAGCTAAGACCTAGCAATCCCCACGTGTGTGTCGGTCTTTGCGAGAAACGAACGCTGTAACTGAGAGGTCTCTCACTTATAGTTGTGCAATGTGTGTGATTTTATATATACAAGTACAGCACGGTAAACGCAGAAGCGGGGTGTGCGTGTTTCACTGCAATGGAGTAAGTCAGTGTTTGTGGTGTTGGAAGAGCGGACGACTAGACTGAAATGAGAGTCCCACACACGACAACAACACGTAACGTTTCACGTAGGTTTATTATTACAAGCAGTATGATAACAAACCGACACAATACAATACAGTGCATACTTTGGTCCCCCGTTCTACTGTTCGGGGTACCACAGCCTAATCGTCGATGCCTTTCGCTTCTCATCATCATCGTCGTTGGTGTGACACCACAGAAGACACTCTCCTTCGTGACGTTTGGTCCGATAAACCTCGCCCATACGCGGCATCGCGGTCATCCGATTGTCAACCACTCGTCCAAAGTCACCTCGCTCGCCCTCGATGGAGACACACAGCAGTTTATCCCGTCGGTTTTCGTATTCGTGTTCCCCATACATGATGTCGGCTTTACGCGTATCCCCCGGCCGCCCAGGTCGCTTGACAACCCATTGCCATTCAAAGTATGTCTTGTAAGCAAGCCACAGCTTCCTCGACAGGACCTCCGCGTCCGCCACCGTCTTGCCCTCGCCATCTAGCAGCAGGGTCATACCCCATCCCACACCAGTCACCCGATCCACGTGCACGTACCAACGAGCCCATCCGGCCATGAACGACTCCAGTTTACAATGAAACCAAAAGTCCACCATGTTAAAGCCGTCTAAGCACATGTCACTCATGTCTTCCAGGTCCATGAGGGCTATGTGACGGGGTGCCATCACAGCCAACTCTTCCGGGCATTTGATCCTGTCCAACGTGTTAGCAGATAACATGTGTGTTTTCATGATGTCTTCAGCCCAAGGGCGGCACAGGAACCACACGCGGCGTATCTCGCTGTCCGGGAGCTCCGTCCTTGGGTGCACCAAACGTATGCTGTAGACCTGCGACATGACAGTATTTGAGTCTCCGTTACACACGGCCGCTGTCAACCCTTCGTCTCAAAGTGTCTGATCGCATTTGTGGATCCGTCCAGGTCATATACCGTTCTCAGTAGGGGTGAGACAGCGGAGAATAACCCAGGCAGCCACCGACCGGTGGATATTTCCTACGTGTGCTGTTGTACTGTGTGCTTCCATTTTTCAATACACCCCGAGTCAAGAACTTATACGACGTTTTCATGTCAAGCGTTTTCACATTCTTTGCAATGTAATTTCACGACGATGAAGAATAAAGAGCGCCGGATGTAAAAATGCGGTTCTGTCTCGTGTGAGTTTGTTTGTGTCACAAGTGAATTTGTCTGTCGACCGAGCACCCCATCGAGAAATGTGCACAACATCAGTGTTATGGTCGTCTCCCAGATCCCAACAGTGCCAAGCAGAGAACAAAACAGGGCACCCAGACACTCTCAAGTAACTCCAGACACTCTCAGGTAACTCCAGACACTCTCAGGCAACTCCAGACACTCTCAGGCAACTCCAGGTACTCTCAGGCAACTCCAGACACTCTCAGTCAACTCCAGACACTCTCAGGAAACTCCAGGTACCCTCAGGCAACTCCAGACACTCTCAGTCAACTCCAGACACTCTCAGGAAACTCCAGGTACCCCCGCGAGTCCCACCTTTCCGCCGGCAGCCGCGATCCGCATAGCTGAAATCACCGCATTTTCGCGCAGGCTCTATGGAGCTCGGCCAGCGGAGGCCGCTGTTAACCCTGATGCTCCTCGGCGGGGTCGGTCGGTCTGTCGGCCAGGGGGACGCGGGTCCCCCGCGGAGGTAGCAAGGGGGTTTGGGGTCTCACGATCCCCCACCGCTCTCGATGGAAGGATAGAGTGAGTACGGTGTGTGTGTGTGTGTGTGTGTGTCGAGGAACACCCTAGCGAAAGCAGAGCGAGTCTCGCGGCGAGATGATAAGAAAGCGGATGGTGGGTACTAAGCGTGTTGGTGTTTGGTTACGGAGGCGAGGGCGACGCCGACGCCAACAAGGGGGTCTCCTTAGACAAAGGCAATGTCACGCACTAGACCGTGGGAGCGAAAGAGCGCTAAGCTCGGCGGTACAGGCGTAGCGCTTTCACCGTCGGTGTCACGGTGCTCGTCCTCCTCACCATCACCATCAACATCACCACCACCGTCACCGACGGTTTTGGCCTACGCGGGGTCGGCTCCGGTGTCTGGGTTGTTGCGACCGGCCACGTTTCGCTATCGAGGGCTAGGGGTCGAGGAAGACCAAGAGCAGCGACGGCGACGACAACAACAGGAGAACTCGGAGGAGGAGGAGGATCAGGAGGAAGAGACCGAGGAAGAAGAGCAAGAGGCCGAGGGGGATAACGACTCGACAGCCTGAACGCTCGCAGACGAGGAGCGGTACTCGGAGAATCGGGAGGACGAAAGCGATGGGGTGGCGGATCCCCATAGGTCCTACGCGGAAGAGGCTCACAACTACGAAACGGCGTTGCAACTCTGCCAGGACGGCGGCTCGCAAGGCGAGTCGAACCGCCGAGAGGGAGAGGAAGAAGCAGGCGCTGAACCGGGAGAGGAAGAAGCGGGCGCTGAACCGGGGCGGGGGACTTGGGAGATTTGGCAAGAGGAGGACGCCGGCCGCGCTGCAGGTGGCGTTCATGATCTTGGGCGCGATCGCGGCCACGGCGCTGTCGGTGAAACTCGCGACGCAGATGTAGCCGACGATTACGACGAAGACTATGAAGAAGAAGACGAAGAAGAAGAAGACGAAGACGACGAAGACTATGAAGAAGACGGCAAAGACTATGAAGACAAAGACTATGAAGAAGAAGCAGAAGAAGCAGAAGAAGCAGAAGAAGAAGAAGAAGAAGAAGAAGACGACGACGACGACGACCTCGAGCCGCGAGGACGAGGCCCCACCGAAGAGGCCCTTGCGGCTGCGCGAGACGAGGCCTCCGCGTTCATGGCCTACTTCCCGCCGGAGATAGAGGACTCGGTGATGGCCATGACCAACCTGGAAGCGGACAGGCGCAGGCCCGCCATCGACGGGTGGAAGCCCATGGGCCGCGTCGAGTTCCGAGCCTACGTGGGGCTGCTGGTGCTCGCCGGCGTGTACAGGTCCCGGGGAGAGGCCTGCGAGAGCCTGTGGGACGCAGAGAGCGGCAGGTCCGTGTTCAGGGCCGCGATGCCGCTCAAGACCTTTCGAGCCTACTCGAGCGCGCTGCGCTTCGACGACAGAGAGGCCAGACGAGCCGGGCGAGGCGAGGGCGGCGGCGGCGGCTACGACAAACTGGCCCCCATCAGAGCCGTGTGGGACGAGTGGTGCGCGAGGCTGCCCGCCATGTACCGACCGGGACCGGAGGTCACCGTCGACGAGAGGCTGGTGCCGTTCAGAGGTACGTACGTGGTGCGTGTTGTGTGTGTGTGTGTGTGTGTGTGTGTGCGTGCGTGCGTGACTGGGGGGAAGAGAGGAGGAAGAGGAGCGGGGAACGGCGACAACGCTAGCTTTCTGGGCATTGTTGTCGTCGGGTTCCGCGTGTGTGCTTTTACATGACTCTTTCTATCTCCCACGCTTGCAAGCGCGTTCTCTGTCAAAGTCACGTCTCTTCTTCTTGCGTTTCTACCCCGGGAATGTCAAAAACACGCTAGCTCGCTTTGTTGTATATTCGTGTCGGGTTCTGCGTTTGTGCTTTCGCGTGACTCTTTATATCTTCCACGCTTGCAAGCGCGTTCTCTGTCAAACTCACGTCTCTTCTTCTTGCGTTTCTGCCCCAATCTCCCCCACACATTCCCACATCGCTCTGGGGGGACGAGAGGAGGAAGAGGAGCGGGGAACGCCGAAAACACGCTAGCTCGCTTTGTTTGTATATTCGTGTTGGGTTCTGCGTTTGTGCTTTTTACATGACTGTATATCTTCCACGCTTGCAAGCGCGTTCTCTGTCAAACTCACGTCTCTTCTTCTTGCGTTTCTGCCCCAATCTCTCACACTTTCCCACATCTCTCAATCTCTCTCTCTCTCTATCTCTCCCTCTCTCTCTCTCTCTCTCTCTCTCTCTCTCTCTCTCTCGCCATCATCAGGAAGGTGTCCGTTCAGACAGTACATGGCCAACAAACCGGCCA
>NW_020328863.1:0-47103 GCF_001858045.2 Oreochromis niloticus | reverse complement strand
TGTGTGATTTTTGAAACAATACACACAGTTAGATTTATTGGAACACTGGACACAGCTCTTCGGTGTAATCGTTAGGTTGGCCGACCTGCAGCACTTTCCTCGCCGACCTGCAGGTCGGGAGCCGCCGACTGTAGGTTTGGAGTTCCCGACCTGCAGTTTGGAGCCGCCGACCTGTGGGTCGGGAGCCGCGACCTGTGGGTTTGGACTTGCCGACCTGCAGGTTTGGAGCCGCCGACCTGTGGGTCGGGAGCCGCCGACCTGTAGGTTTGGAGTTGCCGACCTGTGGTCGGGAGCTCCCTGCGTTTGTCGACATGGGCCCAAAAGTCTACCGGTTTGCCGACAAATGTTGGTCGACATGGCCCAAAAGCCTACTGGTTCACCGACAAACGTTGGTTGACATGAGCCCAAAGCCCACCGGTTTGCCCACAAACGTTGGTCGACATGGGCCCAAAACCTACCGGTTCCCGACAAACGTTGGTGGACATGAGCCAAAGCCTACCGGTTCGCCGACAAACGTTGTCGACATGGGCCCAAAGCCCACCGGTTTGCCCACAAACGTTGGTTGACATGAGCCCAAAAGGTCTGTGTGTTGTTGGGGTTTTTTTGTATTTGATGTTGAACTGTGTATTGTGCTTGTAAAAAAAATAAAGAACATTTGAGGCATGGTGCATTGTCAGTGAAGTTGTCTTTATTTTTATTTTTTTTGTTGAAAGACACTACACTACACTACACACAGCTCGATGGATCTCACCACACTTCTTTGTGTTGTTCTTTTTTTTCATTTGATGTTGAACTGTGTATTGTGGTTGTAAAAAAAATAAAGAAACTATGAGGCATGGTTTGTCAGTTGGTGGACATGAGCCCAAAGCCTACCGGTTCGCCGACAAACGTTTGTCGACATGAGCCCAAAGCCTACCGGTTTCCCGCCAAACGTTGGTGGATATGAGCCCAAAAGCCTACCGGTTCGCCAACGAACGTGGTTGACATGAGCCAAAAAGCCCACGGGTTTGCCGACAAATGTTGGTCGACATGGACCCAAAAGCCTACTGGTTCACCGACAAACGTTGGTTGACATGAGCCCAAAAGCCTGCCGGTTTGCCGACAAATGTTGGTCGACATGGGCCTAAACCCCACCGGTTCACCGACAAACGTTGGTTGACATGAGCCCAAAAGCCCACCGGTTGCCCACAAACGTTGGTCGACATGAGCCCAAAAGCCTACCGGTGCGCCGACAAACGTTGGTCGACATGGGCCCAAAGCCTACCGGTTTCCCGAAAACGTTGGTGTACATGAGCCCAAAAGCCTACCGGTTTACCCACAAACGTTGGTTGACATGGCCCCAAAAGCCCACCGGTTGCCGATAAACGTTGGCCGACATGGGCCCAAAAGCCTCTGTGTGTTGTTGGTTTTTTTTTTATACTTGATGTTGAACTGTGTATTGTGCTTGTGAAAAAAATAAAGAACATTTGAGGCATGGTGCATTTTCAGTGAAAGTTGTCTTTATTTTTATTTTTTTTTTGTTGACAGACACCACATCTACACATGTGTGATTTTTTGAAACAATACACACAGTTAATTTATTGGAACACTGGACACAGCTCTTCGGTGTAATCGTTAGGTTGGCCGACCTGCAGCACTTTCCTCGCCGACCTGCAGGTCGGGAGCGCCGACCTGTAGGTTTGGAGTTCCCGACCTGCAGGTTTGGAGCCGCCGACCTGTGGGTCGGGAGCCGCCGACCTGTGGGTTTGGACTTGCCGACCTGCAGGTTTGGAGCCGCCGACCTGTGGGTCGGGAGCCGCCGACCTGTAGGTTTGGAGTTGCCGACCTGTGGGTCGGGAGCTCCTGCGTTTGTCGACATGGCCCAAAAGTCTACCGGTTTGCCGACAAATGTTGGTCGACATGGGCCCAAAAGCCTACTGGTTCACCGACAAACGTTGGTTGACATGAGCCAAAAGCCCACCGGTTTGCCCACAAACGTTGGTCGACATGGGCCCAAAACCCTACCGGTTTCCCGACAAACGTTGGTGGACATGAGCCCAAAAGCCTACCGGTTCGCCGACAAACGTTTGTCGACATGGGCCCAAAAGCCCACCGGTTTGCCCACAAACGTTGGTTGACATGAGCCAAAAGGTCTGTGTGTTGTTGGGGTTTTTTGTATTTGATGTTGAACTGTGTATTGTGCTTGTAAAAAAAATAAAGAACATTTGAGGCATGGTGCATTGTCAGTGAAGTTGTCTTTATTTTTATTTTTTTTTGTTGAAAGACACTACACTACACTACACACAGCTCGATGGATCTCACCACACTTCTTTGTGTTGTTCTTTTTTTCATTTGATGTTGAACTGTGTATGTGGTTGTAAAAAAATAAAGAAACTATGAGGCATGGTTTGTCAGTTGGTGGACATGAGCCCAAAAGCCTACCGGTTCGCCGACAAACGTTTGTCGACATGAGCCCAAAAGCCTACCGGTTTCCCGCCAAACGTTGGTGGATATGAGCCCAAAAGCCTACCGGTTCGCCAACGAACGTTGGTTGACATGAGCCAAAAGCCACGGGTTTGCCGACAAATGTTGGTCGACATGGACCCAAAAGCCTACTGGTTCACCGACAAACGTTGGTTGACATGAGCCCAAAAGCCTGCCGGTTTGCCGACAAATGTTGGTCGACATGGGCCTAAAACCCCACCGGTTCACCGACAAACGTTGGTTGACATGAGCCCAAAAGCCCACCGGTTTGCCCACAAACGTTGGTCGACATGAGCCCAAAAGCCTACCGGTGCGCCGACAAACGTTGGTCGACATGGGCCCAAAAGCCTACCGGTTTCCCGAAAACGTTGGTGTACATGAGCCCAAAAGCCTACCGGTTTACCCACAAACGTTGGTTGACATGGCCCCAAAAGCCCACCGGTTTGCCGATAAACGTTGGCCGACATGGGCCCAAAAGCCTCTGTGTGTTGTTGGTTTTTTTTTTATACTTGATGTTGAACTGTGTATTGTGCTTGTGAAAAAAAATAAAGAACATTTGAGGCATGGTGCATTTTCAGTGAAAGTTGTCTTTATTTTTTATTTTTTTTTGTTGACAGACACCACATCTACACATGTGTGATTTTTTGAAACAATACACACAGTTAGATTTATTGGAACACTGGACACAGCTCTTCGGTGTAATCGTTAGGTTGGCCGACCTGCAGCACTTTCCTCGCCGACCTGCAGGTCGGGAGCCGCCGACCTGTAGGTTTGGAGTTCCCGACCTGCAGGTTTGGAGCCGCCGACCTGTGGGTCGGGAGCCGCCGACCTGTGGGTTTGGACTTGCCGACCTGCAGGTTTGGAGCCGCCGACCTGTGGGTCGGGAGCCGCCGACCTGTAGGTTTGGAGTTGCCGACCTGTGGGTCGGGAGCTCCCTGCGTTTGTCGACATGGGCCCAAAAGTCTACCGGTTTGCCGACAAATGTTGGTCGACATGGGCCCAAAAGCCTACTGGTTCACCGACAAACGTTGGTTGACATGAGCCCAAAAGCCCACCGGTTTGCCCACAAACGTTGGTCGACATGGGCCCAAAACCCTACCGGTTTCCCGACAAACGTTGGTGGACATGAGCCCAAAAGCCTACCGGTTCGCCGACAAACGTTTGTCGACATGGGCCCAAAAGCCCACCGGTTTGCCCACAAACGTTGGTTGACATGAGCCCAAAAGGTCTGTGTGTTGTTGGGGTTTTTTTGTATTTGATGTTGAACTGTGTATTGTGCTTGTAAAAAAAATAAAGAACATTTGAGGCATGGTGCATTGTCAGTGAAAGTTGTCTTTATTTTTATTTTTTTTTGTTGAAAGACACTACACTACACTACACACAGCTCGATGGATCTCACCACACTTCTTTGTGTTGTTCTTTTTTTTATTTGATGTTGAACTGTGTATTGTGGTTGTAAAAAAATAAAGAAACTATGAGGCATGGTTTGTCAGTTGGTGGACATGAGCCCAAAAGCCTACCGGTTCGCCGACAAACGTTTGTCGACATGAGCCCAAAAGCCTACCGGTTTCCCGCCAAACGTTGGTGGATATGAGCCCAAAAGCCTACCGGTTCGCCAACGAACGTTGTTTGACATGAGCCAAAAGCCCACGGGTTTGCCGACAAATGTTGGTCGACATGGACCCAAAAGCCTACTGGTTCACCGACAAACGTTGGTTGACATGAGCCCAAAAGCCTGCCGGTTTGCCGACAAATGTTGGTCGACATGGGCCTAAAACCCCACCGGTTCACCGACAAACGTTGGTTGACATGAGCCCAAAAGCCCACCGGTTTGCCCACAAACGTTGGTCGACATGAGCCCAAAAGGCTACCGGTTCGCCGACAAATGTTGGTCGACATGGGCCCAAAACCCCACCGGTTCGCCAACGAACGTTATTTGACATGAGCCAAAAGGCCCACCGGTTTGCCCACAAACGTTGGCCGACATGGGCCCAAAAGCCTCTGTGTGTTGTTGTTTTTCTTTTTGTATTTGATGTTGAACTGTGTATTGTGCTTGTGAAAAAAAATGAAGAACATTTGAGGCATGGTGCATTTTCAGTGAAAGTTGTCTTTATTTTTTATTTTTTTTTGTTGACAGACACCACATCTACACATGTGTGATTTTTTGAAACAATACACACAGTTAGATTTATTGGAACACTGGACACAGCTCTTCGGTGTAATCGTTAGGTTGGCCGACCTGCAGCACTTTCCTCGCCGACCTGCAGGTTTGGAGCCGCCGACCTGTGGGTCGGGAGCCGCCGACCTGTAGGTTTGGAGTTCCCGACCTGCAGGTTTGGAGCCGCCGACCTGTGGGTCGGGAGCCGCCGACCTGTGGGTTTGGACTTGCCGACCTGCAGGTTTGGAGCCGCCGACCTGTGGGTCGGGAGCCGCCGACCTGTAGGTTTGGAGTTGCCGACCTGTGGGTCGGGAGCTCCCTGCGTTTGTCGACATGGGCCCAAAGTCTACCGGTTTGCCGACAAATGTTGGTCGACATGGGCCCAAAGCCTACTGGTTCACCGACAAACGTTGGTTGACATGAGCCCAAAAGCCCACCGGTTTGCCCACAAACGTTGGTGTACATGAGCCCAAAAGCCTACCGGTTCGCCGACAAACGTTGGTCGACATGGGCCCAAAAGCCTACCGGTTTGCCGACAAATGTTGGTCGACCTGGGCCCAAGAGCCCACTGGTTCACCGACAAACGTTGGTTGACATGAGCCAAAAAGCCTACTGGTTTGCCGACAAATGTTGGTCGACATGGGCCCAAAACCCCACCGGTGCACCGACAAACGTTGGTCGACATGAGCCCAAAAGCCTACCGGTTTGCCGACAAACGTTGGTCGACATGGGCCCAAAAGCCTACCGGTTTGCCGACAAACGTTGGTCGACATGGGCCCAAAAGCCTACCGGTTTGCCGACAAAGGTTTGTCGACATGGGCCCAAAAGCCCACCGTTTTGTCGACAAAAGTTGGTCGACATGGGCCCAAAAGCCTGCTGGTTTGCCTACAAACGTTGGTCGACCTGGGCCCAAAAGCCTACCGATTTGCCGACAAGCACTACACACAGCTCGATGGAAACCCCCCCCCAAAAAAAAAACCAATAAAGAACCTTTGAGGCATGGTTTGAGGAAAGTTGTCTTTATTTTATTTGTTGTCTTTATTTGACCCACAGGATCCACTCGGTCGTAGCTGTCGTCGGCCTACTACTTCTGTCTGTTGTCGGCTTTGTTGTATATTGTTCTCGTCCCATTTGCTCATGTTACACCGGCGTTAGACGCATTAGCGTTTTAACGCCACATCCTCCTCGTACTACACGAGTATGCAGTTACGACAATGGCATCGTCCTTGCCACTTACTGTGTTACTTAATTTGTTTTACGTTCTGTGCTGAGAGCATACGTTCTAATGTCAATGATGTACTTTGTGATCAATTTATGCTTGTACCTTTGTGTTTCCTGAATCGAATAAAGTGTATATTTTGTAGTAATATCATGAGCGTGTCTCTTGTGTCTCTTACTTATTATTGCTATCAGACATGTACTCAATAACAGCAAACACGAGTAGTTCCACAGTGAATTTTTTATTTCATAACAAACACCCAACGCAATATTACTGTTAAGTGACAAAACATTTGTGTTTGGTTTGTGTAGCAAACACTAGAGCGCTGAGTTTAGAGGTAGAGTGCACTCTGTTATGTTTGGGGCACGGGTACGTCGTCGACTTCTCCGTGGCTTGCACGCAGAACAACCCCGTTCCAGTTTGCCTGACAGTCACAGGCACCCCCCACAATCCCATAAGTCGTTTAGCCTCATTATCCACCCGTTCGCCGTCAGGGCTGTCTTCGGCGTCAAATTTGACTGCAGGCAACTGGCGTTCTTTCAGTAAGTCCACGAATCGGTCACCCAGAAACGTGACATCGTCGGCGATGGGATTGGAGGAAAGTCCCACAGAAAGGGAAAGATGATGGTCGAACCCGGACCCGGGGAGATTGACCTGATCGTTGAACGTTTCTACGTATTCGAATCTGGTGCCCTGTTTGTAACAGTTGGGCAATCGCACTGATTTTCTGAAGGAATACGGAGCCTTGTCGATGGCCGAGCGCCTTGTCGTTTTGCGAGGCACGTCCGCGCTCAGTCGCAAACAGCGAACGTCGTTCTTTGAAGCGCTCCGCGATATCGCCTTGCTCAGATCGCACAGGCTGCAGGCCCGCGTCTCCTCTGGGTACGAAAGCAACACGTAGCGCAGAGAGACCTTCTCCATTTCTTGCAATAACGGCCTGTACGCCTCTATGCCACGGACACTGCACAGTTCCACGGGTAGATACCATAGCATCCTAAGGCTCAACTTGGATTGCACGGACGACGATCTGATGTACACGGCCACTTTACCGATTGCTCTCGTGAGCTCCTTCAGGCTTACGCCATCGGGGCTATCGGTCCGTTGGGCCGTTGGCGTCACGTTCACCATGGACAGTAACGACTCGGCTATCACCAACAGCAAACTACTCGCCATCGCTCGGCTAACCTTGCGTCTCGTCGCCCAGTTGGCCTTCACCGCATACCGCGCGTGACACGACGGGCAACACTTCATGTCTACATCTAGATTCAACCGAGTCACGGGTCTTCCGGGCAGAAAGACCTCATTGTAACAAGGCCGAGTTGTCAGCTCGCTGAGATGTCCTCTGGATGTTACAACGTAAGAATGCGTAGTCTTCCCGGTAGCAGGATCGACATTGTCCTCCATAAGCAGCACTGGATTCACGGAGCCCCATTCTCTACGCGTCGGCAGAGATCCAATCTGAGCCTGTGGTTCTCGTGTCACGCAGTACTGAATCAGATCGTTGAACGTGACACCCTGTCCACGTGCACGGCGAACCTGTAAGGGAACGCCGCGGGTCTGTCCGTCAAAGTCCCCGGGTGGTTATTGATCCAGTGTATCGTGCCTTTGCGTTCTACCTGCTGGTCCGAAGGCGCGGTGCGAGAGGGCGCGTTTGTCGTTAGACACGGTGGACCGGGGGCTGTGGGGCGTTGGCGTATTCCATCGGTCGGTTTGACTTCCCGTTCCACCACCGAGTCTCTGTTCACAAAGGCGGCGCGGTCGGATGTAAGCAACTCGGAATTGGGATCGGAGTGCAGCTTGAACGTTAGCTCCGGCGAAACCTGAGTCGTTTCAGCTGGTTCGTCTTCGCTACGGGTCACGTCAACCGAGTTGTCTTTCACGTAAGGGTAATTCCATCGTTTGAAGGTTAGGTGGTCCACGCCCGTGACCGAAAGTCCGTGCAAGGACTCGTGTTCGCCAACACTCTTGTCTAACAGCCCTCCGTTCTCGATTACATCTTGCAGCGAAGGGGGGCTGCGGTGTCCTTTTCCGCATAGTGCATGCTCATCATCCGGTTGAATAGGGGGTAATGGTGCATTATATCGTACTTCCTGGTCAGCATTTCTCGTGTCGCACAAACAAACAGCGAATGCATGCGTTCGCCTAGGTCCAGCTCCTCGGTGTCATCGCGTTTAACGTAATGCTCCAGGAACGCAGCACATTTTATTCCCTTCGACATACACATTCGCAACAGCTCGCTGTCAGCGGCAACCAGCGAGACATCGGCGAGAGGTTCTTGGAGCTCCATGTCATGGCCTGCCACACACTGACGATTCTTCAACCCGGGCACCGCCATGTCTCGCACGATACGTATTTGACAGAACGTGGTACGTTCCATGTCCGACCTCACCGCGTGGACACGGGCGATTTCGTCTTTGTGTAAGGCTAAGGCCGAACTAGACGAATTCCACAGGTGCCACACATTGGCCTCCGCTCCTCTTGTCAGGAAGCAGTGTTCCTGTAGACTAGGAGCCGTCTCATCAGTAACAGCGGGCTCGGCGTCCAAGTCCATCGGTACGCTGGAAGGTTATGTTCGTGTAGCAACTGTAGCAACACAGCACTTACCGTGTGTACGCCACTTACCCGGTTTTATATATGTATATGCACGTGTGGGTGTGAAGAAGAAGAAGAAGAAGAAGAAGAAAAAAAAGAAGAAGAAAAAGAAGGAAAGTTTGAGGAAACAGAAATGAGGTCAAGTTGACAAGGCGTCGAAACGAACACAGCGATACTTACGTCGTTACTAGAAGCTAGAAAGTGGATAAACGCCGAGCCCTTGTACCCATCGCGAAATCTGTAGATCCTATTTTCGGGACTACCGTACACGCCGATTGGTTTCTCTTCCTCCTTGAACGACGGTAACCTCTGCAGTTCTTCCATGGCAGATTCTACACCCAATCTCAACGTAGTGCACATGTGGTTATTTTGAGCCTGGACCATAACGTTGATGTCCAAGTGCAACAACACAGACGCAAGGAGCAGTCTCATCATCAGACTCTTGCCGCACTGCCTCGGTGCTAGGCAAAGCGTGTACGGATTTGCGTAACGCTCAAAGTCCTTCTCTATGTGATACCAGTGACTTTGCGTGGGTTTCGCGTGGTCGTACGCCTCGGATCCCAGGGGAGCTAGTCCGAGTTTGGACAGTAATGCGTGTTTGTACTTGTAGAGATCGTCGCCCAGCTGAGTGAGCGTAACACCTAACACCACACCTCGCAGGAGTTCAATTTGAAAGGGTTCCAGTCTCATGTCTTTGACTTGGAAATACTCAAACACCCGGTCGATCATGCTGCCGAATCTCCGCATGACAGAATGCGAGTCCTGCTTACTAAGGGCGTTGGTTGTTTGCAAAGTCCGCATTCTCGCTCGAGCTCCTTCTAAGCCGAGCTGCTGTATCAAAAGGGCTTGCGCTGTGCGATTCGTGAGCAACTGCTTGTACTCGGCGATCATTTCGGTGTGTTCCCTCTCCTTCTCGCTGTCTCTCGTCATCTTGGACAGTCTGATTCGGATACAGTCCACCGACACCCCGATCGGAGCTACTTGAGATGTAACGATGGGATCCCTGGCGAATTCTGTCAACAGCCACTGGGTATCCTCCGCGTACGGGGACAACGCACCGCGGTGCAACATCGCCACAGCCGGAGAGTGTCGAGCGGACGGAAGCGAAAAGTATTTCGTCCAGAACGACGGCGTGGAACTCTGTCCCGCGCGACTTCTCGCGAATAGTCCTGCGTTGTGTCACACGGAAAAAGAACTGAGGTGTCCCACCAAGGCCTCTCTGATGCAGTTTGTCCTTCCGCATAAAATATACTTCAGATACTGCTGGTTATTTTCGGGTACACCTACAGACAACGGCTACATTTTCACCAACGGAGGGGATGCATTAACCGATAGAGATTTGGTCGAACGTAACAGAATTATGATGACAAGCGAGCTGCCCAACGACGTGGATCTCGAACGCCGGTGCGATCGGCGACCCAGGGCGCTCAGGGCCTTTTGGTTAACCAGCGAAGGCGATTTGGTGTACGTGACAAGTAGTTCGGAGGACATGAAATTCCGGTCGATTAGAGCCAGAAACCGCAGTGTGGCACTATCGCTGTGGACCAGCAATCCGGAGCTGTGCGGTCAAACGATGAGGGAGTCCGCGTCGGCCTATTCTAACCTCATCCGCATATGCGAACACGCTAGCGCGTCTAGCAACGGGAGGTTCTATAATCTGTATGCCAACTACCCGCTGCCCGTGCAGGGTGAACCGGACGAACTCGCTGGCTGCGAGCTACGCGTGTGTGAGGAAAGGGACGTGCGCGCCATTCAGATTCGCGACGGGGATCAGCTTTTGGTGTACCTCAGTCCGATGTACGAGAATACTTTGACTTTATAACGGACCAGAACAACGCCGTTGACCTACGGGATCGAGTCGAGGCGCTCGGGGCTCGATGGTTGGTGGAACACGATCGTAACGAAACGTTGTTCACCTTGCGCGTAAAACACAACTGGTTCACAAGAATGTGCATCGGAGTCACGATGTTAATGGCCGCCATGTAGGCTAGACCGCATGTACCGACGAAACAGTACTAACACTCATCGGACAACTAGTCGTACACATGCTGTAACTCGGTGTATCCACGGTGGACGTATACATCTAGCTTCACACCATGACGGAGCAGCTTAACCGAAAAGGAGCTTTGAGGATTAAGATGCGAGAACGTGACATGTGTGCCTTTGCCACTTGGCGAGGTGCCGTCGTTGCCGGTGCGACTCCCTACTTCCTAAGCAGAAACCAATGCTTTTCTGAAATGGCTAAACGGGGACCGGGGTATATTGCCCTGACGCATGGCCCCGATGGCGACCTAGCCACGTTCGAGTTGTTTACTAAAGGCAAGGGGTGCAATAAAGGCAAGGGGTGCATCTGGAAATACATAGTCGGCCCAGACGAGACATGCACAGAGTACGTCTTGTCTTGTGGCAGTGGGTCCACCGATCGGATTGTGTTTCGGGATCCAGACGGGAAATGTGTGGAGTATGTCTTGTCTTCTGGCATCGAACCGCCCGATCGCTTTGTGTTTCCGAACATGGAGTTGCTCATGCGGTATTGCAGAAAGCAGGCCACCGAGCGCTCGGTTGATAAAGATCACTACGACATGATCAGAGGATTGGAAAAGGCCGACCGAGACGCCTGGTCGAGGGATCAAGGGATCTGCGATATGATGGGAGACTTACAAGTAACATCAGACCGCAACGCTGCTTCCTACGACGGTGGACTACGCCCCGTGAAGCCGACGTCGCCACCTCTTGTCAACAGAAAGAATAAACCCTCCCTGGACCGGGTTGAGCGCGACACACACGGGGATCGGGTTGTTGTTCGGAAATCGCTAAAGCCCCCGTCTCGTACTGCGAACTAGAGGAAGGCTACCCTCAACCGCCACCGAGACGCACCCCTGGGGAACGTGGGGTATCGAGGGCTGCTGAGTGGACTGGCAGCGAGGAGTACGAGTGGCTGGCGGCGTATCGCGACTGAGAAAAGTGCCGCGGTGAGATCACACCGCAGAGCTCCCCAAGTTGGGGAGACACGAAAGCCATACTGAAGAAGACAGCAACTATCAACCGTCCTCCAATAAATGCCAAACGTCACCCACCTAGTGTATCGCAAGTGATTATGTGTTGATGTTTCTGTGCTGACACTGACCTGTAGATCATGTAATTTGCATGCTTTCTGCTTTGTATCACATTTAACAATAAATGACCACCGTGGAACAACGTGTTGAATGTCCCATCTTTATTTATTCTTGTGCCGTTCACACCACACGCGTCTGGTAACTGACGCGTGTGTGACTCGTACATTTTGTGACAGCTGGATGTTAGGTTATGCATGCTTGGGTGTTTGTCTACATTTGTCCACGTGCAAAAGTATAACCACATCATCAAGACTCAATGTCTCAAAATCAAAATGAAATAAGGCCTGAAAACAATGACACTGTCCACATTGTACACACATCTCAACGGCTTTATTCGAGGGGTTACACGTAACGTATTATAGTACAGAGAAACATGTGACATTCTGCGTTCCGCCAGCAACAGAGGCACCATTTTCTTGCTCCGTGTTACGAGCAGGACACGCATGCCACTGGATGACATCGTGGTCATACATAGCATAGTGGTCAAAACACATATGCCACTGGATGACATCTTCATCTTCCATTGCTTCCATCAGTGACCGTAGGCGGTCGAGCGGTTCGCCACGCTCGTGTGCGAAACACATAGGACACTCCCTGGGGGTTTCGTCGAGACCCAACGGCGATTCCACTGTCCTAGGTCCATCGGACGCCTTTGAGCTTATACGGTCTGAGTCCGAGTGTTGTGTGGACGGACGCCCATCAGCATCCAAAACCTGCGATTTGTCCATTGTAAGTCGGTTGCATTCTCTGAAACACATTGTTGGTAAAAGAAAAACATCGTGAGGAAAGCTCAATCCCACACTGCAGGTCAGCATCAACGTTAAAAAACACAAGGCCCTCTGTGTATGATAGTAACGGAGGGACTTATTGTAGTTTCTTTCTTGTGTAAAGCACCAGATGCCCTTGGTGCGATGTCCCACCCCAGCCTGCGAAGCTGACACGTATGAGCTCGGTGAAACACCAGGTGATTTGTCTCAGCAGCTCAGATGGAGTTGCGTGTCCGGTGAAACGCAAGTCGCCCGTGTAAATTATATAGTCTCCGCGAAACATGGCGATCAGACCTTCGTAGTCATCCGACATGATGCTAGGGTACGTGAACATGAGACCCGATGCACCCTTGTAGCGAAGAACCGCATCGCGACAGGACAGTGCTTCGACCAAATCGTTGGCAGGTTTTACGTCTGTGAGATGCACCACCTTTGCGGCAAATAGCTTGTGTGCTATGTAGTAATCCGTTACGCCGGAACGGCTCTCCACTGACAATATCTCAGGTATGGTGGGGAATCTGATCCCGTTAGCCTCTGTGATCAAGCTAGACAGGCAGCCGGCTCCGTGTTCGAAACACACCGGGGTGGTTCTCAGCAAAGCTGCTATGCTACCGCATATTCTCTTCACCGATTAGCAGGATGCTTCTCATCGGGGTATTTGCGGCTGATCGCGATGCCGTCGCGAAGCAACACATGGTCACTGTGAGTGCATTGTGTAGGTGAACCCCAAACCAACCTGGTGTCGTTCTTCTCCATAGTTGCGAGCTGGGGTCTCGGAGCAAGTGCACCGTAAGCCATCCTCGCGCTCCATACATACAGCCAGCATATTCCTAGGTCGGCCAGTCTTGACGTCTAGGTCGGCCAGTCTTGACGTCTAGGTCGGCCGCTCTTGGCGTGTAGGTCGGCCGCTCTTGGCGTCTAGGTCGGCCACCCTTGACGTCTAGGTCGGCCACTCTTGCGGCCGTCTGTGAAACATGGTACACAAAACACACACACACAAACACACACAAACGTCAGTGTCCACGTACCGACCACATATGTACCAATTGATGTACAGTACGCAGCATACACAAAATACATACACTATACACAATCTTCAGTGGAAACAAACAGAACAGTGTGTACCGAACAAAAAGTCTCTGTCAGCATTCTAGGTCGGCGGTTGCTCGTTCTCAGTCGGTCCGACTCACTACCACGAACCCTTTCACAAGGGTATAAAGCCCCAAGGCTCATGGTGTGTTCGTCGATTGCGAGTGGGTTTGCTGGAAAACATGTGGCAGTCAAAAGCTTGCGTTCGCGTGCTCCTTAGCCTGCTAGCACTTTGGCTGGAGTGTTGTAGCCAAAGTGCGATTGGCTACGCTGGCCAAGAACAGCTAGCTGTATTTGGGAAACTGTCTTATTCACTCCGATTACCTGGCTATTTGGAAAGCCCTACTTCTGTCTTTCGAAAAACGGTCAGATCGTCAGGCCAGCTAGCCACCATCTGTATGAAGTGATGGACACTGGATTGGGGTACCAGGTCACCATTCGATTTCTTACTTGCAACGACGAAGGGCAATATGTGTTAGGCGGGGAGAGATTCACTGTCATCGCCACGCCAATCGATCGAGGTCAATATTATTACACGTCAAAGGCACGCTGTGGAACGGGAAGGACGGGGTGTAGCGTAACAGAAAGCACGGCAGTTATCACTCCGCTAGATGGAGTCAGCGCAATTTACAAGTTTCACCTTGAGACTCCCGACATCTGGCGTGTAATAGAGATATGGAACCACACTATGAGCTCAGCACAAAGGCTGACCGGTGGCTGTTTTATAACCCCAAACGGTACGATGTTTGTGGGGCGCGGCAATGTAAACTACAAGTATTTCATTTACACACGACAAAGTGCTAAAGCGGATCAGTCCTGTTCACAAGTCAGTCGTCTCTCGACGCTAGTCCGGACGCCGATCCACTCGATGATCCTGCCACTGGGAGCACGGCAGAGGAACCCGAGCACATGACACCCCAGACCACCACTCGCTGTACGTAGTACGCACATATGCCCCTCTGCGATAACGGCATCGCCGCGGTTGTTGGATGGGGTGTCAAGTAAAAAAAAACACACAAAAATCAATGCACTCTTGTCTTCCTTAGCGTGTACAGACGACTCCCGCATTGACATACCCAAATTGGACCCCCTGCAGCCCGTGGACACCACCAAAGTGCAGCTGTATGCCATTTTAGCCAAACGTAAGCCCGCAGAATGCCACTCGTGTGTATGTTTGTGTAATTTATAAACTACGTGTTAGTTACCATGGTATATGTTCACAGTTGACAGCATAGAAGCCACGATCAACAAAGTCAACGTTTGCTGTTCCAACGCCAGCCGAAACGGAGGACTCGACGCCAAAGTGTTGCTCGTGCCACTGTTTGCGTGTCTCTATATGTGAACAACGATGCTGTTGGGGTCTGCTCAGTGTCAACATGTGGTGTTATATGGACTCTGGTTGTATGCATAACAATCTTGTCTTCCACGCAAATAAAACAAACATGACTGCACAATGACAAAGAGAGTGAGATGCTTTATTGGATGAATGCACAAACATATACACATACATATGCGCGTCCCACATCGCAACATAAATGCACACTAGTGTGTGACAAATGAGCGATGGTGGTGGTACAACTGCAGAAGCACTTCGCAGGTGTTGATGTTGAACAGAGTCTTAGTGGTTTCGCACGTGTCGATGTCTGCCGAGGTAATGGGTTGCGATTCAGTGACGCACCTACGGCGCATCAACCAGTTCATTTCTCTGTGAAACGCACTGTTCCATCGATGACCATTGGAATTGGAATCTGAATTGCGCAGGACCCCTGACCGTTTAGCTCTTTTTGGGGGCGTTGAGCGGCCATGTGACCCACGGGGTTGCTGTGTCCGCAGCCGACTGTGTCGATCCTGTACAATACCCCTTGTGAGACAGGGGCGAGCTAGAGTACTCACCGATAGAGGTTCCGGTCTCTGAGTCTCGGAAATCACAGCGGGCGACTGAGACTCTGGTTGCTCCAGTATCAGTGTGCCTGCTGGCGGATCACGTATAACAATGACATCAGAAGATCCGGGTTTGTTTTCAACGTGATATCTTCGAACCAGCAGCTCGGATTCCCCCGTCGCAGTCGAGCTGTGTATCGGAGCGATTGCGTTGTTCACGTCGTCCGTTCTTTGGTCTTTCACACATAGAACGGCAGCGTTTCCATTGGACACCACAGACTTGTAGAAGTCAATGGCGTCCCCGTCAGTTGTGCCTGCGTGGACTGGCTCGATATTCAGGTTGCCGCTTAATGATTTTCTAATGCGCCGCGAGCACTTCACATCCTTTGCATGTATGAACCCGCACGCGGTATCTTCCTGTAATAATACTATGTACGATACATAGTTGGATGTCTCCAGGTCGGCCACCAGACACGATAGATCCGTAGGCGTGTAGCCTGTTGCAGCAAACGTATACCGTGTCACCGTTCTGATATCGAATTCCTCTCCGTGTTGCTGTTCTAGCACACCACCACCCTGCTGCACAAGCAAGGAGCACTCCCGGAGTAACGTGTCGGCGGAGTCACGCCAAGGAATCGGCGTTACCTTTACCCGACAGTTTAACGCTATGCTGTTCAAGTACGTGTCCACGCTGTCCGTAGTACCTCGGGTTCTCAAATAAACAAAACCACTGAGCGTTTGGCCACCGTAGATCTGATCACCGTGGAATATGTAGCAACGCCTCGTTCCTGAGGCGTTCCAACAAGTCACTTGTGAAGCTCTCTGAGTATATAGGTGTACTGAATCTAAAACGGGTTAGGTATCTCATCGTCGCACAGTAATGTAACCCTCATACCGTCCCTATGTATGATCGACAAACACAAGGTAAAACAGCACGTTAGTGCCTGCCGTCCCGCAGGTCGGCGACACGATGTGCGCCGGGTTGGGGCTTGCCGACCCGCAGGTCGGCGACACGATGTGCGCCGGGTTGGGGCTTGCCGTCCCGCAGGTCGGCGACACGATGTGCGTCGGGTTGGGGCTTGCCGACCCGCAGGTCGGCGACACGATGTGCGTCGGGTTGGGGCTTGCCGACCCGCAGGTCGGCGACACGATGTGCGTCGGGTTGGGGCTTGCCGACCCGCAGGTCGGCGACACGATGTGCGCGGGTTGGGGCTTGCCGACCCGCAGGTCGGCGACACGATGTGCGCCGGGTCGGGCTTGCCGACCCGCAGGTCGGTGACTCTAGAGCCATACATGATATATATTACGAAGCTGTGCTAAACACAAACATGGTCTAATCCAAACTGCCTTTCCTTGTCTGTTATTTTGTATCATATTTCTAAATACACAAAAGTTGTATTAATTATTCGTATGTAACAGTTAAAAACAGCGCACCACATACAGTCTCCACAGAACGTAACTACTTTGTGCTCCGGTGTACCAAAAGAACTTGTGTTTCGAAGAAACTACCGAAGTGACCATGTTTTCAAATGCCGCAAGCCGCAAGCGCGCAAACGCGCAGCCCGTGGACGACATGACCAGGGGCTATTGCCACCTAAGAAAACCTGGCGAACAGCGACGTTAGGCAGACCGGATTGGGACACTGGAAACGCCTTTACCATCAGTTACGATGTCATACAAGGTCTCCCTTGTGTGACGTTCGTGAGTACGCATCCAACCGTGAATTCTGGCCATAAGGTTCTACTCACGCTTGACAGCGCTGGTGAGCAGCTGTTTGCCGACAAAGTGGTCATCCTGCTCAGGGTCTTTCTGGATTTACTGCACATGCATCTCACGCATAATGAAGACAAATATCTGTACTTGTACACCGATGCATTTCCTAGTACGGAAGACCCCGACGTTGTCGTACGGGACATGCCTGCTAGCTGTGCGGATGTAGGTTGTTTCCACACGGTGGCAATACATGGTCCGACTGAGGACGAGGAGGAAGAGGAGACGACGACGAGGACTACCCAATGGCAACATCGCCGAACGCATACGCATGCCTCAGGATGAAGAGGGGAATGACAACAACTGGCCTAAGATCCCCGAAGTGTCAAAGGAACACTTAAGATACACCGGTGTTCCAGGCGTATGTTGTACTATAGTCAGACAGCCTAGAGGGCCCTCTTTCTCACCACCAGTCGCTGGCTCATTCAAAATGAGGATGGAGAAAAAACAACCATGATGGCCGGGGACTGTGATGAGACGGAGTATGTGTTTCCTTTATGTCACACTGAACACCTACCGGGCCTGGTGGCTGTTATTCACCAGTGGTTGAAAGGAGATTACCAGAAACTGGGCTTGTTAATCACGTGCAACGTGCCGAGCAACATGACGCTGATACCCAAGCCCATGGAAGCGACGGATTATCAGTATACCCTCGCCGTTATAGACCAGCACTGGCCCCTGCTCTCCAAGCCAACGGATTTGTGGCACACGTCGTACGAGGGTAACGTTGTGCCCGTCGAACCGGAGTACGGCATATGCCGTACTGCAATGATCAAGTGTCCCCACAGCAAGAGACACTGTCCCATCAAGAAGCGTCGTTAACATAGGAGACATTGAAATGCGACACCGTTGTCGACAACAATGAGAGTTATGTATTGGGGATACGTGTCATGACTTCAATGTCTGTGCTGTTTTTGTGCATGTAACAATTAAAAACAAAACAGATTCAACTCTATACTGTGTCTTTGTGTTTCCTTGTCATACCCGCGGTCTGAGTTTATTATATATGTCAAAGCGTTCTTTCTAAACACACACAGGCACACGCACGCAGACACACACACGGATATCTATCTGTGTATACAGCAGAGATTACCACCAGACCGCACTAGAGAGCCACATGGCGACATTAAAGCGCAACATCGACGACGAGGACGCATCGGAGTGTAACGACACTCCGAAACGACAGAAAACACAGCAAGATCCACAGGGCACCGTCGACCGACACCAATGGGTATATGTTGATGTAGGACCCAGCGAGTGGAAGATCGGACATTCTTTTACCATTCAGTACATCACACCGACAATTGGTGTGCCGTGTCTGAAATTCACCTCCCTCACAGAGTCCGTCTCGGAGAGCTGGCCTTGCAAAGTGCATGCCAAGGCGCCCCTGGGGTATTTTGCAAAAGTGCTATGCATGCCGCTGAGAGGAGTGTTGGATTTACTACATGTGCTCCTAACAGGGAATGTAGAGTTGGTCGAGCACGTTGGTTACAACGGTGCTTTCCCTAAACCCGATACGCACAGTGACGGATGTTACTTCAACCTAGCGGCGATTGCCTCTAGGTTAACTGGTATGATGGTCCCGGAGTGCATGAACATCTCGGCGAGACACGGCGATATAGCACGGCGTGTAACCGGATACTGGGGTGTGTACAAGCAACCTAAAGGCCCGGTGTTCATCAGCAGTGACACATGGGTTGACTGGGAAAACGAGCCGCTAGTGTACGGGGAGAATACTGCAATCGAAGATTCAGTGCTAGAACCGCTCATGGGTGACGCTCAGGCCTGCGAAGACTCTGGGTTTGAAGAAGACTGCTGTGAACTGATAGACTATGAGGCCGACACCCACCGCGATGATACAGACTGTGATATACGGTTCGACGAAGAAGACGACAGTGGCATACAGTACGATGAAGAAGAAGAAGAAGAAGAAGAAGAAGACTATGACATTCAGTCCGATGACACAGGCGACGACGATCCGACCGAGGAGTCTGTGTTTCCCTTGTGTCACAGCGAGCAACTACCAAGACTGATAACCGTTATACACACGTGGTTGGAAGACATGGACCACAAAGCTCGAGGTCTTCTGGTGCGCTGTAAAGTACCGGAGCGTATAACACTTGTCCCACAGCCCACAAAGGAAGCTGGTTACGAATACACACCGTTCAATTGTGCTGTGCACTGGGTACATTTGACGGACGACGAAGTTGCGGCCATGAATATGGTCACCTACAACGGTATATGACAGAGCAACGGCTCACTTGTCAAATGTGATGACGACGATGATGATTTCAATGTACTTGCTTGGCCATGCTAGTGTTCACTCAACAGTGTTTCAGTTTCTTTTTTGTGCAATTGGGTAACCGGTTGAATAAAGAGAATGTGTGCCACATCCCATCGTCTCCTATCTCCTGTTTGCTAATATCATTCAATTTTATAACTGCTAGAATCACAGACACGCAGACAAAAACTTGGGCAGTTGACATTAAAGTTTATTGGGCTTGCTATTACCATCGCATACACACTTTGTAGCATACATTCAGAAAGGCATATACATATACAGTCAGACAATATCATCACCATGGTACTTTATGTTTGTCTTATCGGGTAGCCACAGGCGAGATGCGGGCGCTTTGTAACGAAGATCGTTGGTGTCACACCACAGCATGCATTCTCCGTGTTGTAAGTGGGTACGATACACATTGCCCAGGGTGGGGATTTGGCTCAAACGACCCTCTATCAGATTGTTAAAGTCCTCCGGGTTTTGACAGATCAGTCGCACCCTGCGATCCGCTGTAAGCAATATGATTGTGTATGTCTCGAATAAACACAGATACTGTATGGGAACTGTTATGGTTTAGGGTTGTCTTTATTTCATAACAACATGAAATTGTGTAAACTACATAAACATTGGAAACACAACACACCATCAGCATCAGTATCATCATCATCATCATCATCATCATTATCATAGTAAGAAGGAGTATTCCGGTTAGTCAGAGTCGTCGTATCCGCACTCTGCGTCGCTGTCATCCACCACGGACAATTCCGCAGGTGCAGAATGTTCTGTCTCACCGTAGCTATCGCGGGCCACGTTGCTAGCTGAAACGTGTGCAATCTTGCTACTCTTGTTGCCGCCGGAGAGCGAGTTGGCGGGTTCTTCCTCGTCCCTGTCCTTTCTCTTCAAAGAATATTCCGCCCGACGGTTGTCGCTTCGATCGGCCTCCTCCCGTGCGCGTGTCGAAGTCTGCGAGGCAGGTGACGGGCTCGGCTTCTTGGCCGAAGCTGAGGGCAACGAAAACAGACCGGTCACTTGGATGTGTTTCTTCTCAATTGCGCAGATCAAAGACTCAAAGTCCTCAGCGCTTAAATCCACCGCCAACATTCGTACCCGGTCGATGTCTATGCGAGGCACCGTGAAAGATACCTCCTTCTCGATATTTTCCAACACATCGTCCACTGTGCTTTGCGTGGGCCGCATCAAACACTGGAGTTCCGACGAGTCGTCTCGGTGATACAGCTGTGTCTTTATGCAAGTATTGCTAAACACGTTGACCAGGTAGTAGCTGCCCTTGTTGGAAAATTTACAAGCGGCGTAGCTCTTGGTGCTGTTGGTGAACAGCCTCATGTTACACATCGCCAGCAGAGGGGCATGCACCATACCCTTTTCGTTTTCGTACAACTGCGTCATGCTCATCCTACTATTGTTGCTGAGGAACACGACCCTGTTGTAGGACAAGCTATTCTCTCTCATGATCTTTTCCACTAGCTGCCTGGTGTCCCCCAACATGTTCAGCGACGTGCGTATGTATTCGGGCAGCCTGTAGTCTTCGGCCTCTAGCCATTCCAACGCGTTGAGATCGAGGCGCCCTCTATTCGAGGCGTTGCTAAACATGGGACCTGTCAGTTTCAAGAGTTTGCCGAAAGGGGTTGCGAGCGTGTTGAGCGTTTCCTGGTTGTCGTTTTTAGGCAGCTTGAATTTACAGCACATGCTCAGGGCTGTGATGCTCCTGCATACGGTCATCATGTCGCCGGACTTGGTCCCGTAGATGCACCGCGCCATCTCGACGCACAGAAAGCCAGTCACCATTATCATCGTCTGCCTAAGGGTAAGCGCCAGCGTTAGCCCGCACATAGGCAAGGCGCCGTGCACCGCGGTGAGCTGGTACTTGCTGTTTGGCGTCAGAGTGGGCTCCGTGAGCATATTGGCCACGGGGGACTCCTTTGCGGGTTTCACATGTGCAACTTCGGTGAATTCCCCCGAGTTGAATCTGTGATGATATCTGGCGTACATGTACACGTCTGTCACGGTGTCGGCGCGCCGAAGCACGGGTTTGTACGGCGAGGCCAACGTGGCACGAGTACCTTTGTTGGCGGGGGGCGGCTGGAGACTGTACGCTGCGAATAGCATGTTACTCATCATTGTTTCTTCCATTACCCCTAGGACGACGGAGGTGAACGTCCCGTAGGACCCCTGGCCATGGAGTCTCTTCTCTTCGGATCCGGTGAACACTCGACCGAAATGGAGGACCGCTCCACTGTCTTGCCCCGCAAACCCAACGCCCGTCACACAAAGGCAGCTCTTGGTGCGCGTTCGCAGTTTAGACCACAGGTTCCTGCTCTGATGTCGTATGGCCTCGGATAACTTGGTCATGGAAAAGTTGACCGTGGCCATGACGGGTTCGTCGAACTCACTGTTGGCGTGACAAGGCAACATATTACTCAAGGTGCCGATGACGCTCGACTGCATGTAGGCCATGACATTGTCGCACACTAGGCATTCTGCTATCTTGACGGCCTTCTCGCCGGTTTGCCCCCCATCAACTGCAAGGCCTCGGTTTTGATCATCGTAACCCTGTCGCCCATCTGAGGGGCCACGAACCACAGTTTCCTGGCGTCACGCTCTTGTAGCTTCCAGCCTTGCACGCGGTTCAGAATGCTGCGCTCCGTCCATTCCAGATCGCCAGAAGTCGACACGTCCTCGCCCTTGTCGTTCAACACGTACCCGTGAACAACCTGTAACCGGCCACTCTGGGTGTGCGCTCGGCGAGCGATTTCCCGTCTGCCTTTTTCTTCGACCTACTGGATTGCTGCTCGTAGTAAGGGACGAACATAGGCTTCAACAGCGTAGCTGCGCACAGGGGGTGACGGAGGTTCGTCTCGAGAAACACAGACGATGCCACGCTCATAATAGTAGCCAGGTCGGTCTCGGGCATTTGGCTACTCACGAACACCACCATGAGCTGAATGAGATACAAGAACAGCATGTGTTCGGGTTCCTGTCCGGGAGTATGAGGTATCTCTTTTTCGATGAGGTCGGTCTTGTTGAACAAAGACAGAAGGCCTCGCAGTAGAGCCAGAACGCTTTGTTTTGCTTTACTTTTAGTGAAAGAGGCAAACACGCGAGGGGGTTCAGCGTCGTTGTTTTCGTAGTCCTCCAGTCGTTGACCGCAAGGTAGATCCTCCGGGTCACAGGGAGGATCCCCTGTGGTCTGGGCGTACACCGCAAGGACCCTCTCTCTGGTGAACAGTCGACACAGGCCGTGGAAGAGCGTGCTCTCCAGATCGACGTTGACTTTGGGTATACTCTGCAAGGCTAAGAAGTGCCCCAAGTGTTCGGCGTGTATCTTCAACACTTCGTCGGGGAACAGGACCGGTAGGTACAGATGGAAGACGACGGGAGAATCGAGGATCACCGGCGCAAAAGAACTGACCTTGCAAGGGTACCCGATCCCATCGTCGTGTGGTCCGGTCGGTATGCAAAAGGGGTCTTGCCTTAAGGTAGACGCGAAACAGTACGGTCGCGTTAAAGAGCTCTGTCAACGGTGCGGGCACGACTACCGCGATATGCCAATAGCCTGCCCCGCAGAACCCAAGAGAGTTTTGGCCGTGAAGCAGATTGACAAAGTGCTCTTCGGTGACCTGTGTACGTCTCTCTGCGCTAGAGTGTTTTCGGCACGCTCGTCTTCCGAAGATGGACACGCGTACGCGAGAACCCAAGGACCAGGACGATGCCTTAATCACAAGCGCCCCTACACCACGAGCCTCGAGGAGGAATGGGAAAGCGAGCACAGCAGCCACCGGAGTGCAGCAGAAGACACAGGATCAGCGGCGCGAAAGCAAGTCGAATTCACGTCGGAACAAGAACACAATCCGGACCTCTGCGGCGACACGTCAACAACACACAGGGCGCACTACAGCGAGCGAGACGAGTGCCACGGCCACGAGCAAACATACCCGTGCGCCAAAAGACAGAAAAGACAGAGCGAGCCGCCGAAGAACGAGCCAGACCCAGGCTGGTGGATGTGGCAAAAACGGTACCGAGACCACGCGCACGGACGAACAGGAGGCGTCCAGTCGCGGAAACACAGAGTCTGGGAACTGTACAGGGAAAACTGGGAAGCCGCACAAGAGTCGAGTGAAAAATCGACCTCCGTTCAGTGCTGGCGAAGATTCTCGTGTCGCTCTGTTGGATATCATGTCAAGACTCTTCCATTTGGACACCCAGACGGACCCCTCGCCATCTGAGGAGACTATCGATGTCACACAAAGGCCTTTGGCGGCACACACGATAACGAGTACGCTCAGGGGAATGACAGAGACTTTCGCCGAGTTGACTAGATGGTTAGAGTCATTCGAAACAACCGACGCTCGTGAGACTATAGGATTCGATTTGGCTATGGAAATATGCGGTTGTTACGACATGACGATCCGCAGATTAGAGAGCTGTATAACAACGGGCTTGTTCTCGGAGTGTAGGCACATGCAGAGTTTAGCTGATATAGCCCTGGCTGACAATGTAATAGCTTGTTGCACAAGACTGTGTGCAGAAAATATACCCATCGAGACCACGGGGTTCAACGCCATCACCGAGCATGCCCGCGAGACCAATGCCAGTCTCTGTGAGAAACTGTTGTCCATCGTGCAGCGATTGAAACCCGTCGTGTCACAAAACATGCCCGACACCAGTGGTAAGTTGACGGAGCGCTTCCAAGCGCTGGTAGAGTTGGTAGTCCAGCTCACGACTGTCATCGTAAACACTACCGATGAACTCACACGTAAAACGGCAACATGCGAACAATTACGCAATGAGAAAAAAAATCTAGACAACGTATTAGCAGCAAAGGAGGAAGATCGCCAGTCTCAAGCTGACGCACAAAAACTGACCTCGGAGAGGCGAATCCGAGATCTGGCCGGGGAAGTCGATGAACACAAACGCACGGTTCAGAAACTGACACGGATACACGAGCAGTACAAGCGTACGAGCGAAGACGGCATACAGAGGCTTGTGCGGGAATTAGAAAAAGCTAAAAAAGACACCCTTGAAGCTAAGAGAGAGTTCCTTTTATTCCAAGAAGACAGCGACCAAGCTAAAGCTTGTCACAAGGCGTCGATAGATGATCTCAGCCACAAGTTAGAGAAACTTGTAGTCGACAACAAACAGTCACTGCAGAAGAGGGAGAGTGAAATCCAAACCCTCTCTGAGGAACATGAGTCACTGCGGGCCAGCCTGGTCACTTTGACAAACCTGAACGGCGCACTGGACAGAGAGCTAACAGAGAAAGTTAAACACATTTCCAATCTCGAGCGTGCACTCGAGAGCGCGAAGGCCGAGGTTGACCACATGGAAGCTAAAGTAACTGAAATGAACACATTGGCGTCGTCGATCCGCGTGTTGTCTACCGCACTAGATGTGGAGCTACGAGGCATGCACCCAGATGACATACTTCACATGATCCGCGAAAAGACCGAGGCGTCGGCATTGCGGCTACAAAATGTGCTGCAGCAAACTTGTGTCGCCCGCGAAGATGCAAGAGACGCAATCGCTCGTGCGACACATAACACCGACATAGTGTTTGACTTGTATGAGAGTGTGCTGACGGCAGCGATTTGGTCACTTGGTACGGAACAAGCCCCCATGGATGTCAGCGAGGCTAGTAGGCGCCGAATTAAGCGTAAGAAGGCGAAGGCCTCTGGCACCATAAAATACGACAAACAAAGGAAACGCGAGCAATCGCCCCAACCACTAAAGCCCAAGATCGAATCGACGAGTTATGGCTTTAAAAACATTGGGTCTGACTTAAAGACCGAAACAACATTCTCTGATCCCACCACGTGGATCATTGGTAAAGCTGAGCGAAAGAGTACAGGTTTCACACTGCATAACAGGGGCCAACTCAACAAAAAGTACATCGGTGTACCGAGTTGTATAGTACAAAAAGTGTCGAGTTCGTATGATAGGGTCATACTTGTGAACTTGGGATCGGACTCGCCGCTATCGCGTCTTTACGATATGCTGACACCTGACGACGACCCACACCGGGACACTTGCAGTCAAACATCATCATGTCATTGCTTACAATTCGCTTCCCTGGCAAAAACATATCAAGCATGTGTGCTGGTATGCTGGTCTCCAGGGGGCATCTACGAACTGTACGGTCTGGATCGCATGAGCGAGGGTGTGTATATAATAGTGGTCGAAAGCGGCGGCAACCCAGGCCTGGATTCGAGCCTCGATCTTGTGAAATGTTATTACATTATGGCCGGAGGAAACAACGCGGACGCATACACTTATAACCTACTGAACATGGGGTCCCTGACTACAGACTTACCGGCGAACCAGCGCTTTACACATAATAGCAGCATGGCGTGCGTGGGACCGGTAAATGTGGCTATCGAGCCTGTCGCAAACACAGATGTTACGACGGTTACAACCCTTGATATTGTGTTGAATGGATGTGAATGAAAATCACACAGACAGTTTGTATGTACACATGGTTTTATTGATGAATAAAACATTACCTGCTAAACATACATCAAGGCTTCTTTACTGTGAGTACTTTCCATTAACCGATCATCCAAGCAATGTTATATGTACATTCTCAGAGCTTTTTTAACACAGCGGGCACAGACTTTACAGGTAGTATCACAAGAAACACAGCACACATGACCGCAATCCGACAGCCAACACTTGTCTTTTCCACACGATGTGCAACTCCTGGAGGTCACGCCTGCGGTTGTAATGTTTTTCTTGCCAACATGTTGCTTGCAAAGAGGACATGCGATGAGCATGGCCTCTTTGTTTCCCAAAGAGGTTATGCACGCTTGGCAACAAAGGTGGCCACACTCTAGGTAGACATCACTTTCCTCTCGGCAGACCGTGCATTCGTAAGGGTACGTGAACATGTGATCCTCATCAGGTGGGGGTGTTGTTGTACCTGCCGAGCACACGAAACAACCGTAAGCAACTATGACACACACACACACACACACACACACACACACACACACACACACACACACACACACAGTGTCTTACCCACAACGCACAGCTGATTGTGCTGCCACTGACAAATGGGTGACTCTCCCGAAATGGCGACATCAGCTGCGTCCACGTTATGGTCATCATCGTAAGATGCGGAGAGTCGACAATCATCACGAAACCGACCATCGGTCTTCAGCACATCGGTGACCGTGGACAGCGGGTCGCTGTAATATAACACGGTGGGTAACGTTGGGTTGGAGTCCTCCTGGGTTAGATCATCGTCCAGGAGCGACGCACCTCTCGGTACATGCTGCGGCGTCGTAGGTATAGAGTACGGCTTCTTTTTCATGGTGCGGTGCTTTGTGCGAACTTTCAGGTGTTTCATGCGATGATCAAACGTGTCTTTGGGCCCCGCTGTGGACCGGCCAGTTATCATACCGGGGGTGGCCTCCGTGTAGATGAGGTCCATGCCATGGTCAGTCAGGGCTATACAGGGAGAGTTGGATGACAGGGACATGGTGTCGTTCCACACCGTATCACAATGTATGTCATATCTCTTCAGCAGGTCTCGGATACACGTTGGTTCATCGCATCGGATTTGCAGCAACTTAGTATCACCCGAGTGGCTTTTGATGAGGAGAGTCACGCTGTGGGGCTCCTGCACAGGGGATACATTGTAATAATATTATTATTATCATTATTGTTTTCATGTAAACACACATAGCTTGCAGTGGGTCAACAGACACTACGAAACAAAATAAAAATCACCTTACATGCTTACAATGCAGCTGGAAAATAGTGTGAGAATCACAGGCGATTGTTTTGGCATCCTTTGTCCAACCCTTAGCAGTGACAAGGGCGTTGCAGTCATTCACGTGCTTGTAGAACGAGGCGCCGGAGCATGGAGTCGTCAGTATAATGTACGTATGTGACGCTGTTTTGCTTGCGTCTACATAGGTGTTGAGGATTGTATCGAACGAACCCTCCGTTATAAGAACGCAACTAGGGTCCACCCACAGATTTCTTGCTCTGCGTAACAGTTGTTTCTTGATGGCATTAGCCGACAGGGTGTTGATTTGCATGCATACTATCGTCAAATGTTGAGTTGGCAGTTGATAGGGTTCTGTGTCCCATCGTGTCAGGCTCCACTTTATAACACCTGAATCCTCGGGCGACCACACATTAATGTGAGCTTTGGGTTCCCAGCACCATCGAATGGCCAATGTGATGTACTCCATGGTTGTCAGCGAGCGATAAGTGGGGAAACAGCCTGTGGTGGTGTTTGGGTTTGTTGCACTACAGAAGAGTCTAGCTGAAAACACACCATGTTACCTCTAAACTATGAAACTTAAATGTATCTGGGGTTGAGCTACCCAGCCGACCTGCAGGGCAAAGCTGGCCGACCTGCAGCGCAAAGCTGGCCGACCTGGCTACATTACCCAGCCGACCTGGCTACATTACCCAGCCGACCTGCAGTGCAAAGCTGGCCGACCTGGCTACATTACCCAGCCGACCTGGCTACATTACCCAGCCGAACTGGCTACATTACCCAGCCGACCTGGCTACATTATCCAGCCGACCTGGCTACATTACCCAGCCGACCTGGCTACATTATCCAGCCGACCTGGGTCTAATCTCATTGTGAAGAACGTGTGATGATCACATTGGACATTCTCGGTGGATCACTGAGAAATATGGCCATGTTAAGCTGGTTGTTCTTGTGGTTGTTGTGCGCTCCAATCCTGTGTTTGTACACAAAGGCTCCTTCTTCACACTCTCCACAGCCTAGAGGACGCCCTGGTGTAATAGCAGCCCTGATCCTGTTGCTGACCGTCATCGCCGTGCTGTGTGGTGTAGTGTGGATCCGCGCAAACCAAAAAAAAAACCAAAAAACATAAGACCCCTGAGGGTGAAACATGTTCCAATGTATGAGTCTGTATGAGTCTCACCACGTAATGAAATGTATCTGTACCAAGGGTTTTGCAGAGGTACTTGTTGGTATCATGTATCAAAAATAAAAACACTGTGCTGCAATGTGCAATGGTTGTTATTTTATTTTTCAAATACAGTCAAACACCACGTTTTACACTCATGCTGGTACACCACATGTCTACACAGCCGAAGCCCCCGCTTGGGGAGTTACAATCTCCAACAAGCTATAGGGGTCATCGGTGAAGATGCCAAAGATGTGTAAGTTGTACACAGCCAGAATCAGCGAGATGCTGGCCTTTGCCTCGTCGGGTACCGTTGGGCATCCAAATAGTTTTCTGAGCGCACGGACTTTCCAGGGGTGCCTTTGTTCATGTTGTATATGCTATAATATTCATCCGGTAGGATCAGCACTTCCTGCACCATGACGTCCAAAGCTCCATCTACAATCGTGATCTTGTCCAGGAAGCTGCGGTCTCTGACGGCACGATTGAACGCGGGCAGCGTCGAGCCGATCATGCGCTCGGCTGTGTGGGTTAACTTCAACTGTGTCAGTGTCCGTTCTGCAGAGAAATAGACATAAGTATAAAAGCAAAAAGGCGTTTGTCAAACATGATGGTTATTGGACAACGCGAAGAAGTACAGTACCTGTCTTCCCCTGTGGTCCCTGTTCCACCAAGTCCTGGTACAAGTAGGTATTCATTTCATGAACCACTGACAGCAACAGTTGGGCTCGGACCTCATCCTCCATGCTGTATTCGACTAGAGCCCGTAGGCGATGCACATGGTTTGGTATTTCCATCATATCTGTTGTATCTGGGAAGTCATCCATGTATCTGGCGAAAATACGTTCTGTTAGGTGAGTGCACCGCTCTGCAATGTCATGTTGCCACGACCTGAGTTGTTCCACAGCCATAAAGGTATCGTACGTGGGGTGGCAGTGTATGTATATACGTGGATGGTTATTCAAGCGATAGAGCGATGCCGACTCTGTATAACTCGTACAACTTCAGGACAGCTTTATTTAGCAAGTTAAGAGGTACCCGACTGAGTTTTGTACAGTGTCCCGATCTAGACACACTATGTCACCTCTGTATCTGGGGTTGAGCTACCCAGCCGACCTGCAGTGCAAAGCTGGCCGACCTGGCTACATTACCCAGCCGACCTGCAGCGCAAAGCTGGCCGACCTGGCTACATTATCCAGCCGACCTGGCTACATTATCCAGCCGACCTGGCTACATTACTCAGCCGACCTGGCTACATTACCCAATCATTCTTGTATGTACTATTAATCACGCATAATACAATAAAGTGATTTATACAATCCCAAATCTTTGGAATAAGTACTGTCAATTGGGGACTCTCGCTCTCGGTCAGGGGACTGAGAGCGCAAAAAAGAAAATCCCCACACTCGTTCTAGTGGAGTGTCGTGTTTTGATTTGATGTTTTGGTTTTTGCTGTATGTTCGGAGAACTGTGCTTGTGAGAAATAAAGACACATTGAAACACAACAGGTTCCATCGAGTTTCTCTTTTTTATTCAGGACCGCTTTATTTAGCAAGTTAAGAGGTACCCGACTGAGTTTTGTACAGTGTCCGATCTAGACACACTATGTCACCTCTGTATCTGGGGTTGAGCTACCCAGCCGACCTGCAGCGCAAAGCTGGCCGACCTGGCTACATTACCCAGCCGACCTGGGTACATTACCCAGCCGACCTGGCTACGCAAAGCTGGCCGACCTGGCTACATTACCCAGCCGACCTGGCTACATTACCCAGCCGACCTGCAGCGAAAAGCTGGCCGACCTGGCTACATTACCCAGCCGACCTGCAGCGCAAAGCTGGCCGACCTGGCTACATTATCCAGCCGACCTGGCTACATTATCCAGCCGACTTGGCTACATTACCCAGCCGACCTGGCTACATTACCCAGCCGACCTGGCTACATTACCCAATCATTCTTGTATGTACTATTAATCACGCATAATACAATAAAGTGATTTATACAATCCCAAATCTTTGGAATAAGTACTGTCAATTGGGGACTCTCGCTCTCGGTCAGGGAACTGAGAGCGCAAAAAAGAAAATCCCCACACTCGTTCTAGTGGAGTGTCGTGTTTTGATTTGATGTTTTGGTTTTTGCTGTATGTTCGGAGAACTGTGCTTGTGAGAAATAAAGACACATTGAAACACAACAGGTTCCATCGAGTTTCTCTTTTTATTCAGGACCGCTTTATTTAGCAAGTTAAGAGGTACCCGACTGAGTTTTGTACAGTGTCCGATCTAGACACACTATGTCACCTCTGTATCTGGGGTTGAGCTACCCAGCCGACCTGCAGCGCAAAGCTGGCCGACCTGGCTACATTACCCAGCCGACCTGGGTACATCACCCAGCCGACCTGGCTACGCAAAGCTGGCCGACCTGGCTACATTACCCAGCCGACCTGCAGCGCAAAGCTGGCCGACCTGGCTACATTATCCAGCCGACCTGGCTACATTACCCAGCCGACCTGGCTACATTACCCAGCCGACCTGGCTACATTACCCAATCATTCTTGTATGTACTATTAATCACGCATAATACAATAAAGTGATTTATACAATCCCAAATCTTTGGAATAAGTACTGTCAATTGGGGACTCTCGCTCTCGGTCAGGGAACTGAGAGCGCAAAAAAGAAAATCCCCACACTCGTTCTAGTGGAGTGTCGTGTTTTGATTTGATGTTTTGGTTTTTGTTGTATGTTCGGAGAACTGTGCTTGTGATAAATAAAGACACATTGAAACAGAACAGGTTCCATCGAGTTTCTCTTTTTTATTCAGGACATACACAATCATCATGTCACATACAGTGTGTTGCAATATCCCACTATCCTTATGTCACTGCAGTCCATGATATTGCGGCCGCTGCGAGTGTTCGTTGTCAATAGCCGCTCGAGTCGGAATGTTCGAGCCTTCGGCGTGTTTCGTTCCAGAGCCTTTCGTTCCAGATGGCTAAACCGTACATTTTAGCCGGTGTAGCGCTCAAGGTGCATACTTCCATGTAGTCTGACACATCATCGTTGTCGGAGGGCACGCCGTCGACTTTCACATACTTGAGTCTGAATGCCGATTGCGACGTTGCTTTGCTCGAAGAAGCGGTGGGGGAATCGTTACACTCGTTTGTTCTCCTGGCCGCTTCCATGACAGCGTACGCCAACATGTTGAAATATCCGGTCTCCATTTCTTTGGTAGCGGAGTGGCTTTGCTTGTGTACAACTCCCACACATTGTTTCTTCAGGTTACACACCAAAGTTATGTCTGGAGCAAAATAAACATTGTCACAGCTCAGGTCAGGTTGCAAAAGCAGTAGATTTTCATCGTCCTGATGGAATTCGTTCGGCGTAATCCCACCGGCCGTCCACACCTCCCTAAGAAGCGAAGCCATGAGTTTCACCCTCAGATACGGCTTCACGTTACCGCAAAGTTTCAGGGTCACACTGGCACACGATTCTAATCTTGCAGTGAACTCGGACCACATCGCGGCGGTTTTGAGGAAAATACCCTTCAGACGACCGAAGGACATGGGAATGTGAGCCAATGCCATCATCGCGCGGACGAGTTGCTTCAACAACCGAGACTTTGTGTACGGGCGAACAAAATTCGCATCGACAATCTTGCGGGCGGCGGGCATTTTCTCATTCTCTGTTCCAAAGTAGAACGTGCGACACAACGTGTACATCTCCTTCATCTGACACGTCTCGCGGGTAAGCCACTCTACCGTGTGGCGCTCAGCTCGCTCGGGAAAACATTCACACACATACGTACGGCACGCCGTTGAGTCGCTATCCGGAAATTTGTCAGGGTGTACCAACGCTATTGCAGCTTTACAGGCGTCTCTGAAGTCGCCCCATACCCCGGCCGTTGTTAGCATGTCGCGAGCGGCGTTGTCAAACTCATTCGTAGAAGCTAACAAACGTGGATAGCAGGCAGCGAACGTCAACGTGGTCCTCGTTCGATTCCACACAGTGCTGGCGCAGGGGTCGTCTGCGAGAGTACCGGGTAGATTAAGCGCTAGAGCGGCGCATTCTTCTGTGTACAACGTTTGTGGATCGGTGGAGAGTAAAGTTTCCATGGTTTGATCACACGTGTAGGTTCCAGGTGATTCGCAAAGAATTAATAATGATAGCGTACAACGTAACTGCTTATATAGATCCAAGAGGTGGTGCGCACACATACACACACGCACGCGCAATCAGATTATACGCAGTCTGGACTTGATTTACAGCGACCGTCTCATGGGCGACGATGGACGAGTAGCTGAGGGGACTGTGGTACACCTAAATGTAATAAACTCAATACTTCTTGGACACGAGTGTGCTTATTCACATCGCTCTCTCTCTCTCTCTCTCTCAAGCGTGAAGAAAATGAAGTGTGTTAAGATGCAACAGTTCTACCATGAGTACAATCCTACGATACGCACAGCCCAAAGTGTGCAGGTCCTCTCGCGTCGTAAAGATAAACTGTTGCTCCAGGCTGCCCAGTGTACTGCCCAGATTCGGGTGAGACACCCTCGGTAATCGCATCTTGGCGCGAGGGGTTATTCTGCTGTATTCCTCAACGGCTCTGTGGTAATCGGCCTCCTGACAAGGACTCAGGCTCAACTCCCCGTGTTGAACTCTGAACGCCACGAGCGGATTGAGTATCCCGGTGATGGAGACGAGCCGGTCGTGCTGCTGTTGGCCCGCTTGAGCACGTGTGAACTTACACACGGGCTTCTGGGACGGGTTCTGTTTAAGCACGACGGGCGGATTGAACGCACATATGCCGTATATGTTCATGAAGTCGTAAGAGGCAGAGGGTGTGCTCATACGTTCTACGTATTCTCTCACCAACGTTCGCATGTCCCCGAGCGCTCTAGTCCTTAGTTCATAATACACACGCCTGTATTCCACGTCGAGAGCGGTGCTCCCGTCGCGCTTGGCCTGTACGTTCGAGGGCAGAGTTTCGACCCTAGGTCTCTTGGCCTCGTGTTCGGTCGGTCGTTCGAGCTCCACGTAATCGGACAATTTGCCGTAGCAAGCTTTAATGGCCGTAGCGACGAAAAACTGCTCGGGCGCACCTTTCTCAGATCCGGGTCGACTTCGGCCCGCGGGACACGTGAGCATTCTGAAATACGACAGCTTTCTGAGATACTTGGTAGACGAGCTGGAACGTGCGACCGAGCGAGAAATTCGCCTGTACGACGAAGCCTTAATAGAATGTCTGGTGAAGCACAGGGAATTGACAAACGGTCCATACGTGTGGTCACCTGTAGCCCGATCGTTCCTTCCTTTCCAAGAAGGTAGACACGGGCACTTCTCCGCCCTAGTGCCAAAGGGCCCTTGTGTTGTGAAGTACATCGACAAGTTGCTGCCGCTTTACTGTAGGTGTGTTTCGTGGCCGACTGTCACGATCGAGCCGGCTCTGCGGCTCGAGCGCTATTATCGCGCCTGCAACGCGTGGCCAGTTGCCCACCGAACCCCACGCTGGCGTACGAACTCAGAGCGGTGGAATATTTGATCGACAACCTTTCGGCTTCCCCGCCTCGAGAATGGGGAGATGTAGCTAGGTCGCCCGACGTTTCGGTGGACACAAAGGTAGCGGTGGAATTACTTTGGTCTCATTTGGTCTTGGTATACTCGGGGAAACGGCGGCTTTTGCTGTACAACGTCGAACGATTCTTCACCACACCGCAAAACTCTTTCGCCCTGTGCCCCGTGGAACTGCGCGCCGCTCTATTCGCACACGGGCGACACGACCCCATCTCCAAGCGCCATGACCGATACCGCAGAGAACACGTATCGCAATGGACAACAAGTCCGGTGTCACCTCGGCAGACCGAGCACCATCGTAAGCGCAGCAGACAACGCACGCTTAACAACAGCTTATTCGAATCCCGGCTATCGCGACTCTGCTGGCTCGGGGCCCTGTGGCTTTTGGACTTCGAGTGCAACGAGGCCTTTTGCCGCTGGCTTCGCAAACCTGAGCCGTACAGAGCCCAGTCCGAACGCTCTGGCGGTGACTCTCGAGGAACACTGTGAATGGCAAAACGTCTCTGCCGGCGAGCGTCTAAACGAATGCGCCAATGTCACTCTGAGAACAACGGGGAGCTGCGTAGTACAATTGGCAAACGGGGTACTTCTGCACGTGTTACACGTCAACACCGTGGGCAATCAAAAGTTCAACGCGACGGTGTTCTCCGAGAGGCATAGACGATACGGCCAATTGCAGTCTAACACCACGAAGACCAGGAGGCTCAGCAGGTTGCGCTTTGTCTCGGACAAGAAGAGATTGTCTTCTCAACACGGGTACAAAAACACCAGGATAGAGTTTTCGTCGAATCCGAGCCGAAGCGCCAACTATACGTCTAACGCAAAGTATCTGCTCCAGTCCTATTTCCGAGGCGTTTTCGATACCGTTTCGCTGATGCTTGGAACGTGCGTCACGTCGACCAAACCCTTCACGGTCAGCAACGAGAACCTGACTTGCTACATATACGGCGTAGCCAACCCGCTCACGGTGGTGATACGCATGAAAAACGCAAAGACCCATTTCCACACGCCTTTCTTCTTCTCTTCCGTCAACGTGGCCGGCGAGAAAACCAGACATCAGCTGTTTTCCTCCATGTCTATCAATTCGCAGAAAGTCAAAGATGTGACTGAGGAACTGCCCCACGCGTTGGACACAGTGGCCAAACTGCTCGAGATACACGTGCATCTCAACAGGCTGTGCTGCGAGCTAACCCAAGAGCGGCGCGGAATGCTGACCGCTAAAGAGAAACTCTGTTTGGTGTACCTCACGGAATTACATTTCGTCGACGTGACGGACCGCAGCCACCCGAGACACTGGAGCGAGTACAGGGCCTCGGTCAAGGGCGCCTTCGTCAAGCACCATCGGAGTAAACTGTCCTCTTTCCAGGACAAGGTCCTGACCAATTATCACTTAAAAAACCCAGAATTCATCCACATTGTACCCTGGCTACTCGACAACCCTAGTCCACTGCACGCCAAGCTGTTAACGTCGCACGAAGCCTACCTCAGGCTCGAAGGCAAAGTCACAGCTAGAGTGGAATTGATCGCCACGGTCGCTGTCGGTATCGAACGAAACCCCGGCAGACGCGCGCCCGAGGGATTCCCGTCTCTGCAGGACGTGGACTTCTGTGAGTTGGGCTACACGTCGCAAACTTTGATCAGGGCGATAAGAAACGCTAGACTGTCGAAAGTGACACGACCCTACAACGAAACGGACCTGTGAAGAGCCATCTTACGGTTGCTAGCCCGCAAGGTTTAATGTGTGTATATAGGCTATGCTAACACTGAACATCGCTTCCCATGGCCGAACAATGCAACTCGACAAACTCCCCGCAGTGTGTCGCTTCTGAGGCTGTGCTAAAAGTGTGGGGCATGATCAATCGACACTTTGAAGCGGCACTGGTTTCGGCTGGCAGATCGGACGCTGTGACTAGAGCGAAGACCGAGATAAAATCGCAAGTAGCCGAATTGCGAGACGTTGTCGAGAACTGTGTCAAACGCCTGACCGCGATAGAAGACTACATACACGAACTTCAGAGACAGGAAGGTCGCGACGCACAAGACCAACTGGGGTCTGCGTCTCGATGCGACGCGCTTACGGGGGACTGGCATTTTCTGTACTTGTCGACGGGGAATGTGTTTGGTTATCTGAAGATGATACCCGAGAGCGTTGCGGCGCACGAGGCCCCGGACCCTGACACCGGTTCACGTCGAGCGGCCGCGTTCACCATTCCCCTAGACGTGTTGGACGAGGCGGGGGCTGTCGACGAGGAGCCACACGCCGGGTGTGCGTTGCTGTGCCCTTGCTGTCAGGTGTCTTTTGACATTACCGTGTTTTGGAAGCACGCGCTTTTTGAAATTGCATCCAGGGGGAATAGCGTTACGGCGTGGCAAGTGGTGGATCGCGACAATAAACCCAGATGGGTCGTGGATCACGCTTCGGGTTGGAGGGACCCTATTTACAGACCCCGAGATGCGAGAGGCATGTGTGAGATCGGACAAAGCCTCGGCGAGTTAAACCTTCCGCACTTTCTATCGGATCAAGACTTCTCGTCCGCGTTGGACGCTACGTTCCAATACTTGGTGAAAGAATTGACGTCCTGAACATGCTGTCCTACACCTACAAACCGGCCCGAGGCACCGGCCGGATAACCCCATCCGAGTCGCGTACGAGCGACGATACACAAACGGATAGATTCCTCGAGGCGATGGAGGACGACGTGGTCACCTTGGACTATTTGATAGGAGTGACGCCGATAAACGGAGAATATGCCTTCGTTCAATACAAGCCCACCGAGAAACACAAACGCTGCGCGGGGACTAAAATCTCCCCCGTTCATCAGATAAACATGTTCATCCAAACCTTACGCGATAATGGCGTGTCGCTGGAAACCGCTATATGCACGATCGCGGAATCTAACCAGCGAACCTTATGGCTACGGATTCCTCTATCAGAGCTAAAGGAACTTAGCCTAGAACCTCTGTGGATGATAAGAGGGGTAGTTCAGCTATTTGGCAAACAGCAATGCATCGCCATCGCGATTGATGACAGAGCGCTGGCGAACATGACGCTGGATCCCGACACTGCGCTACTGGTTGACTCGTGCGTGCGGGAGCAAACGGCGCAAACCCATCGCGACGACGAACCTTCCCCGCGACAGCAGACGCTCAAAGGCTCGCCGCACTCGTCTCCAACTGAAACCCTCAAGCGAAAGCGTACTCTCGCTTCGCAAGACACGGACAGTGTCGCTGTCTGCAAAAAGCCCAAACCCCTTTGCCGTGACACACCGATACATGGAAAGAAGCAACACAGACGACATGGTGTTACGCCAAAGTTTAATGTTAAAAACAGAAATGTACACAGATACAAAACACGTAACACGACAAGGATTGACGCATCTGAGGTCTCGCTCGCCTCCAGCGACATGGCACGACCGGAGACGCCTTCGGCCTCGGCCGCTGACACAGCGGACGATCAAGCACTGCGTGCGATGTGAACCAACTCGACGAGCAGTGCGAGGTACGCGTCACTCAGGACGAGCCATCTCGTGGAAGTTGCCCTTCCGTTCACCAGATCGATCTCGGTGTAGATGTTTCCCGAGATCCCTCTCTTGTCTCGCCTGTCCCCCGCGATGATCCCGTGGACGAGCGAACCCAGCTGTCATCGCATCCGTCTCAGGGGATGCAGCGTAGGTGCCTGGTGATGTAAACAAGTCCTGGTTCTCGAGTGGGCTAACGTGATGTTCGCATCTCACATCGGAAGGCCTCAGTCCCAGTTTGTTGGCTAACAATAGCCCATACGCTACGGGATGGAGCGAGTCCCGCGTGAGCATAACGTCGTTCACCGTGAGCGAAGAGTCGGGTTTTCGCCCGGACAAGCTGTCCGCAAACACTAAGCCGGACGTGTTCAAAAGTGTCACCAGCATCGAGTGGAAAGTGTGAACGGGAGACCCGGACTCCAACTCCCGAACAGTGTCTCTGTTATTGTACTGTATCGTGTTATGTCTTCTGCTGAACTGACTGAAGCCGGATAGTGCGCTCCGCCAGAAATTTGTCCACATACTCAACGTCTCCTCCAAGTGAGCGACGCTCACCGCGGACGGGTAGCTGCACACCAGTTTGACGTCCGATCCTAGCTCCGTGACGGGTCCGTGTTCCTCCTGCCCATCGGCGTCACGCTCGAGTTTTCTCGCTATGAGATCGGCCATTTGCAGCAACTTGCTATTTTTACACACTTTTTTCAACTCTTCCACCGCCACGCGAGGACGCCGTGTCACTTCTTCCAAAAACTTTCTCACAACCAGGATCTCTTGTCCTTCGGAGATCATGGTTGCCATCATCTTGCTCAAGCTATGCGACACGCTAGTCAACTTGTGTTCCGAGACCGTACCGCCGACTCCGGATCGCAGTAAGAAGTCGGGCAACTCGGACGCCGGTAACCCGAACATGTCCGTGCTGTTGTTGGCGGTCATGAACCGAGACAAGTTGTCCAGGAGCGGTCTCCCCGATGCATTTCCGTTGACGGAAATGCCCGTCGACAGCGTCTGGTCTGCTCTACCTGAGAGAATGGCATCTGCCAAGTGTGTCAACGAAGACCGATCCGCTCCCCCGCTGGTATAAACCTGTCGGCCCGACGCCTTTGTTAACCCGGCTATGATGTTACGGAAAAGAGTGGCCCAACATTTGACCGTCTCGTGTACCCTTTTGGCTAGCGTGGAACCGTCCGCCCCGGCCGTCCAAGAGCTTTCCCACATTGGTGTGTGCCGATACAAAATGCCGTCTACAGCAGCTGTGACGAGGCCGGTCTCGGCGTCGAAGAAAGCCACGCACGACGACGCCTTGCATTCGGGAACGACGGGACATCTACCGTGTTCGAACGTCTTCATTACACCCCACAGCCCGACGGTGGCCATCTTAAGCTCTGTTTCCTTTATGGGATTGTGTCTCAACCCAGCGTCGCAATCTATCCAATCTCCTACGATTTTACACACCACCGACACTTGGGGCTGTGGAACGCAATTGCTCATTAGCAGCTCAAGGGCGGCGGTCAGTTTGTCGAGCGGCACGTGTAACACGGAAGGTAGAGCTCGTTCGTGCGCACGTAGCTCTTGGACCGATTCTGCCACGGCCTCGCGGGGACTCAGCGTGTCGTACACGCTGGTGAAAAGGGACCTTTTGCACTGCCGCTTGTCCAGTCGCGGAACACAGGAACAGTGCCGGTCAGACTGCCGACGTCTGTTGAGCATCCTCGGATCCGAGGACACCAAAGCATTCAGACTCGCTCTGCTCGACAGTCCCACGCCTATCTTCCTTATCCTTTGCCATGGGACAAAAATGCACGGCACGAACCCCGCCAATACAGTCCAACGGATCATATTGCGCAACGTATTCTTGATGTGCTCGCACACGCGATTCGAGGAGTAGTAGTTCACCAAGTACCGAACTAAGCACGTGGCACTCTCGTTGTTGCTCCCCAACACGTTGTACAACAACAACTCTATAGACAGATTTGGATTGAACGTGTTGACAATCTCTTCCACCGCCACGGCCAGCTGAGGATCCTCGGCCACGTAAATCCAAGACTCTACGTCGTGGTGAATCGGTATCAACCCGTAATCTCTATAGTCGACGAGGCGGGACGCATCTCGTTTACACTGCTGCTCGTTCCTTCTGAACCTGTGAAGGTCGTGCGAACACGGCCTGTCTCTCAACGCCACCTCCGCTAACTGTTTCTCCACGAGCGCACGTTCCGACGCCATGACCACAGCTGGAATCCCCCTCTAATCTTTACCAGTGTATAGTCCGGTTAACAATTCTATCCTCAAATACTTATTATCGCTTACTTTTTAATGCGAGCGTGTGACCATCGTCTACTGTGGGGTCGGGATGGTGTGGATGTTATTCAGAGCGCTTTGCTGCCTGTGTCAAAACAGGGACACTGTGCGCGGTTACATGGGCGGCGGCGGTGCCGGCGAGTATTATCAGGAATTCGAGGACAGCGAAGATGATGACGAGGACGACGAGGACGAGGACGACGACTCAAGTAACCAGAAGGAATTTAGGCGGAGAGCGTTGAAGTTGTCTAGACTGAAGCGAGACGCGATAGAGGCCACCGCAGATGCGGTCGTTGCGGACAAACTGCTGAAGCGACACGCGGGTGATTCGAGTTTACTAATGTACTACGATGAGTGCTCGCACGAAATGTCCAAGGCTCTACAGCGACTTCCCGTTGGACCGCGCAGGACACAGATCAAGGCGATCGGTCGCTCTTCCCGTGCGACATCTAGAGCGTTCGTAGTGTAATATTGTACCGCAGAGGATCTACAAAAGAAACAAGCAATCATGAACATCGTAGTGATGGACCCGGGCAGCTACAAGCTGAAACCGGTGGAAGCTGTGGCCAGATTGATCGGAGCCCCCGGATTTCTCAGAAACCCAAATAGTGAGTTTGCCGAATACATTGTCGACAAAGTGATCAGATCCTCTGCTGCCAACACGACCGTGGTCACGGACGTAACGCTGCTGATGTCCCAAGCTCACATGGGAGTGACTCTGTTTCGACAACAGCGAGAAACGAGCCGTTTGCTGTGGGGATTTGTTTACAAAATGTTAATCCCGGACGACAAGGTGCCCACGGGCACTAAATTCTTCAGAAAATACAGAATCACGGACCAGCGAGAAGCTCAGCATGGCACGTACGACACAATAACCAACGGAGTACAGACTACCGTGCACAGCGAGGAATTCAGGCCCACGTCCAAAGTTGTGACCATGCAATTCGGCAGTCTGCTGAGCGTGACGGTGCCGTCGGTCGCCATCGACCTCATCACGAGAGAGCTAGAGATGGCCAGCACGGCCTGGGAACTGACAAGAACGTGCGAAGTCTTGCAATACTGCGCGGCTCAGCCCACGCTAATCGACAGAATCGCCCGGCAGACCAAAACGGCGGGCCGCGCCGAACGGCTCGACTACGTGTTGACCATGGCCGAGCTCACGTGTGGCATGGTGAACATACAGCCCGACACGTTCGTTTGCGCTCTGGAAAACGCCAGGAGAGTGTTAGATAGCGAAAGCCCAGAGGTTGTGATTATGGGCGAGAGCTTATTTAGAATAGTGTCCCAGCAGCACTCGGGCTCCTTGAGGTCTCACATAATCACGGAGGACACCGTCCTCTCGCCGGAGTTTGCGGTGTACACCATGGACAACGAAACGGTCAACGCCTCGGACGGTCACCAATTTGTAATGAAAGAAGCAGCAAAGCACAGCTCTCTGGGAACAGGCCTGCCTTTCGTGGAAGGGTCTCTGTCTCAAGAGTCCAGCAAGGTGAATTACATAATGGCAGGCGGCGGACCGACCGACAAGATACCCATCGTACACGTAGACGGCGTGCAAATGGAACACGGCGTGAGCAGGAACACGTCCACCGAGCACAAAGCCTTCTCCAATTCAGAGGGTTTCAAGTGGGAGTATTTCACGGTGGGGTGCACCGCTCCCGCCGTCGCGCAATTGAATCCCTACACTCTGCTCCACACCAAAGACACGGACGAGCTCAACTTCAAACACGTGGCGCAGAGGTCGCCGTCGTCCACCTTTCTGCACAGATACGACGGCGCGGTGGTAGAAGTCTCGCTTCGTCGTCTTCACGCCACAGGGAACCCCAAGGAACTGTTCACCGCCGAGCGAAGGAGACACCTGCAAACCGAGGTGGATTCCCTGATGACCGGCGGAGAACGCACACGGATCACCAGAGCGACGATGATCGCGTTGGCGAAGACCAGAGACTGGTACACGAAGACCAACAACCCAGCGTGTCTCTTGGAGTTCGACGTGCGACATATGGTGATACCGCAAGACGACCGGTGGCTCGTGAGACCTAGATTCGCGCTGTTCAACTCCTCGGGCATGAACTCCATCGACAACGAAATAGCCCAAATCGGAAGCGAGTTGCTCGCGTGTTTTGGCAAAACAACGCAAGCGCAAAGCGTATCCTCGGGCTTGGAGTTTATCGACCACGCGCTACTACACAGCCCTGGCATCCACGGCATGTTGACAGTCAGAAACGAGGCGTTCGCGAACACCTTCACGCTAACTACGCTGATGAACGACGCAGAGTGGCCGACATCTAGAAACTACTGGTCTCTGTTAACCGATCCCATCTGCACGATAGCGCTACACAGAGCGCTTTTGGCTAAAGAAGGGCGCTCTGAATTGACACCTCAGGCGCGTACGATCTTGGTACAATTAGAGGATCTCATAAACGGCGTGTTGTTCCTGTTTCATGCAATCGTTGGCAAAAGAACAAACTCGGTGCTCCCCTACATGGTCGCGTTCAACTTTGCAACCGGACGCGAAGCCAACCGCGGTTACCCGACGGCTTTCACCGCCAACGAGATCGACTACTGCAACATCATGTACTGGGTAGTGTTGCCTGCTATGGGAGCTAGGGTGTATAGGAGGGCTACAGAGTCACGGGATAACGATCGCGATGTCCGACATACCGCCATAGTGCAGGACGGAGACCTTGTCAAGCTAGAGAGCGACTTGAATCTGAACAGCAGCGAGATGCCCACGGTCCCCCAGATTACCGGCGTGTGTTTCTTTTCAAAGACGACACCGGGCGAAGGCTACGATGATGTGACAGACGTCTTCGCTCCCACTACAGGGTTCTCGGAGATTAGCGACGTGAGCTTTCACCCCACGTCGCTCGTCACGTACATGTGGGCTGTCAGAATACAAAAACTCACCGGCGTCACTAACTACCTTGCTAAATTCCTCTTGGGAGTACACTATAGCACTCTGTTGACCAGCCGGGTCATACAAGACCACTACGACACCAAGTATTATTCGGGGTTGTCGTATCTGATGTTCCGAGGTCTGCGATTCACCGGTTGCGGGATATCGCTCATGCCGCAGAAGTCCATGCTGTACACCTTGGGCACAGGGGTGATATGCAAACCTACCAGCCATAACACTCATCAAGTGCTAACCGTGAACCAGTACTGCGAATCGACGATCATCCCAGATACGATGGACTCCCCGGGGTTGCACATGTCTAACATGTACATGAAAGACTTGCGAGGAGGAGACGTTCACATCGACACGCAAAGTCCGTTCGACGTGGTGGTGGCGGACGCGTTTAACGGCTTCTGTCCCGAATCCGACACCTCCTGCGGCGACCGCAGACCTTACATCTTCACGACCGGTCGTTCTGAGAGACTGAGCTCTTCGTTGACGCGTGACCCAAGGATGCGGACGGAAGGCTACAGTTGCATGCCCACCTTGCTTCGCCCTTTCTCTTCGGTGCTTGCCGTAAAACCCAAAACGCATTCTCGGAGCAGAGGTGGCGAGGAGAGCAACCTCAGACTTTTCTGTAAAACCCAGCACGTCGTAGACTTAGACAAAGGCGTATTGGACGCCGTGCACGACCCCTTCAAAGACACGGTCGAGAGAGCCAGCGGAAACAAACGGATTACGGACATCATGCACAAGGAATTGGGGGTGGCTTTCTGTGGTACTTATGGCGTGGGCCTCACCTCGGATAAGAAACTCAAGTGTCTCAGCGACGACACGACCAGCAATCTGGTCGATCGCCTGGCTCCTAGGATCAGCGGCACGGGGCTGTTTGCCAACAGCCCAGTTCACAGCGCGTACCAGATCATCACTCCTATCTTCAATCGCATATTTGAGAGCACGCGATACTCGCGCGTACTACAGTGCTAGCCCGCGTCCGAGGCAAACGAACAATGGTATCGCCCTGGGCTCGCAATGCCTCGCTGGCGAACCGGAGTGTCAGATAGGCTGACCGAGGCAGTGTGCTGTTTGACGGATGCACTGCTCTCTTGTGGAGTGAATTTTTTCACTTCGTTATACATGCATCCGATGGAACAAGAAAACACGCTCGTGCTCATGAGAAAGAAAGAGGAGGCGCACCTGGACGTGGCGATACACACGGTGTCGCGAGACATATCGAGCTTAGACGCCAACATCGTTCTGCTCAAAGACAGCACCGCGGCGGCTCTCGTCGCGGATCATACGGAGGAGTATCAGAACCTCAAGAAAGAGTTGGACTCGGCCGAGCTGGAAAGACAGCGTCTGCGCTATTTACTCAGAGCTCTAAGAGGAAGACTCGATGTGCGACGACTGATTCCTGCGGTTAAAACATTGTCGGATAACGTGGGACTGCAACTCGATGCTTCGGAATACATAAACAAGCAAGTGCTCACTCTGGCCATACAAAGGGACTTGGATGATGCTAGGGAGCCTGTGACCAAAGTTACGGTAGAAGAAGCGTGCAACGCATACGGAAGACTGCCTGAACCGAATTATCCTGTGCACATAGTGTAGATTTCCTTGCTTTCGTTGGATGGGTGTCATATGTTATGTAGACTGAACCCACATTGTTTCTGTTGATCTGTGTGAAATGTACAAAATAAACACAATGATAGAATGATGCAAAATGTCTTTATTGTGTCGTTACATACAGCATTTTAACACATGGGTACAAGCAGTCGCAAAACACATCAGTTGTCGAATGACGATTTGTACAAATGTCACATTTACACGCTAGACCAGATTTACCCGGTCATCGGTTGAGATGCAACACGGCAGTTGCAGGGCACTTTGACCATTGCGTCTCAGTCGGAGACGTGCCCTTGCGCCCTTTGCACCTCAGAAGTTTCATCCATCCAGGAGATCCATCGCCTTAGATTATACACAAACGACATGGGCTCTTCTTTCACCTGGCACGCATACATCTCTGCACGCGACTCGCCTTGGCAGTCCGTTAATCTGTACATAGATCGCACTGGGTACACACGACTCATTTCAAAGTGCATATTCACCGGCAGCATCGATAGGATGTCTACTGTCTCAGCCTCCTGCGATCCAGTATGATATCCTTGCAAAATCCAACCCACGTGTCGGGTGATGTTCAGTAGTAATTCTCGATAACTGGTATCGGTGACATCGCGAGTGCAACGCGCTAGTCTCTGCGTAATAGTCGGCATGACACGTTCTTGAAAGTACGCACGTCTGTCTCTGACAGTCCACAGTCCACGGAGTGTAGAGCAAACGCAACTCCTACCATCCACGTCGGCCGCGTCGTTGAGATCCGTAAAGCACGGTATCCATCCTACATGCTCCCTAGATATCTTTTGGGTATGATCCTCATGAGTTACGAGTATGTGGGTTAACACTCTCTCGTGATAGAAATGAAGCAGTAGAGTCTGACCCATAATTCTAATCAACCAAGGCTGTATCTTTGCAGATTCCCTTATGGTGCCTGGTTCGTCGCAGACGAGAGTGACCGAAAATGTCTTTACCCACAACACACGTTGACACCGAATAGTGAAGCCCAAAAGATGTGGCGCGGCTGGTGCTGTCAACATAAACCTCAGAGCTTCGCATATCATCTCAAAGTTGATTTTGCAAACAGACATTGGCCGTAGAACTCCAAAGTTGGAAGTCTTCCATTGTACTATGTTGGGTGGTGTGGCAGTGTGAACTAAAGTCACGGCACACTTTACGAAAACCCCATCGGTTGCACCTAGAGTGTAAACCCAGTCCTCTCCCTCCGTATTCATCGCTGTAGAGCAATACAGAATGTTAAAGTCTGACGATGCTTTTCTTTCACCTCCCCACAGAGGGCAACGTGGTACATGTACCGCAGCCGTTGGCTCTAACTCACCAGCTCACTGTAGAAATCATCGACAACACTCTGGTTACACTACGAGCGCGACAGATCAAACTGTGCCCAGGTCTTTATTTATATTGACCGAAAGTAAAACAGCTATAGAGCTCTGCGACTAACGGGGGGGGGGGGTCGGTTTTGGGTTTGTCTTTCACAAGACAAAGGATTACATACACCACATAGTCCAGTTCTTTTGCTTTATTACATGCATATATATATACACACACAAACCAATGTACAATACACAGGGACAACACTGACAATTGCATCACAATTACAATACCCCTAAGTAAAAACAGTGAGTTTGCGTCGTCTTGAAACAGACAACACTTTCATAGCAGCTTAGGTCTTCGGTGAAAGCGAGGCTTTACGCCAACCGGCCGCAAGCCTCCTCCTCCTCTCCTCCTCCTCCAAAAACATCGTATAGGCTATCCCAGCAGAAAGGCCGGTACACCATGCCATGAGTACAGCAACACAGTCCACAGCGCAGCATCGCTGGCAAACCCGAAAGCCATCCTCCGAATGTGACCCTGCTAGCGTTATCTCATCGTAGCGTCTATCGAACGCTTCTATGTTTGCTTATGTTGTCGAGTTCACCGTGGAGACTAACGAGTTTTATGCTTGTGTTATATTCTTAAGTATCTCCAATTCAGGCCCTCCTGTCACGTTGTCCTCTAACAGATCGCAAAGGACACCGGGCCTTGCGATATATGTGCCGGGAAAAGGGCTTCAGGGGGGATTCTATTTCCACGGTCGCAACACCTTCCATCCAAGTGACTTCGTTCTTCCGATAGCATATGCCTTTGTGACAGGCGCGCACACGGTCTTACACTCCTTGGGATTTTCCAGGCATCTTCGTACGTGTGATGAGGCTCGGCGCACGGCAGTACCTTCCGTGACATTCAGAGGCTCGTAATATTTGCCGTTTATGAGCCACACCTTGTAATCGGGCCAACAGGGATGCCGTCGGTGCTCATTTTGGGCATGGGTATAACACCCTGATTGTAGTCTTCTCCACCGTGTTGGCAGAGAATGCACTATGACAGTTTCCTGTCTTTGTACAGAGCGGTGGCGACCGTTGGAATTCAGACAATCCGGGTGTTCCTGTATCACAGACATACCGCTCGGGCAACTGCCGGATCGCTTCGATGCGATTTGCCTGAGACAGTTCTCGATCCCCTGGCCATGAACCTCACCTGCATGGCCGCCTGCATCATTTGATGCGTAACGCTCTGCATCTGAGCGTACCACATCTGATAGCTAATGGTGACGGAGAATTTGATGTTGATGTCGCGCATCAAGGCTTCCTGTTTTTCATCATGTATCTTTGAGCTGTGCAAAGTTTTTTGGCCATCTCGTTATTGCGCTGAATCTGCGTCTCATGCTCGTCTAGGCGTCGTTCACCAATGCTATCTTATCGTCGAGCTTCCTGCTGACTTCTACTATGTCCTGAGAGACTTTGACATAGTTTTTTCAAAGGTCCATGCTCTTCCAATTCATCGACTCTATTCGACGTATGCCAGGCCAACCCAACGCCACGGTTGCCGTAGCCATGGCCACGAAACGTTCTTTCGACCGTGGGGTTTCGGCGGTTTGTCCAGCCAGGGAAACGGCGCC